>NW_024070213.1:33392449-33660948 GCF_014754425.2 Oryx dammah | reverse complement strand
ATTTCTCCTATATGTTTAAAGGTTAATACTTATTTCTCCTATATGTTAGTTATATTCATTATAAGGGCAGGGAATATGGAGATTTAGCAGCAAACATCAGCCCAACAAATGAAAATCCTTTCACCAATGCTCCCCTTAAGATCTATTTAGTCTTAAGATAGTGATAAAGTTACATTTTTACATAGCAAGGACACAGTGATTTATAACAAAGTACAGTGATCTATTACAAAAGAGAAATTTCATTAACTCAAAAAGTCTAGTATTGCTAACCTTAAAAACTACTATATTTCCTTTTTTATATTCCAAATACATTGATTAATATATTCCCAGGTGCCTAAGGATATGGAGGCCTGGCGGCAATCATTGACTCAACAATGAGAAAAGCCCTATGCTAATTATGACTCTCAAAATACTCCAAAACTCTCTGTGCTGTTTATGGTTGAGAGGTGGTAAACAATCATGTGCCTAGTGGCAGGAGTATAGATAATCCTGTCACACAAGCTAGTCTGTCAGCAGAGAGGTTTGACCTGAAACACCCTTGTCACACCCAGGGCAGGGAATTAGCAGCAATTATTGGCACAACAAGTGAAAAACCCTTCACCAATATAATTCCTAACCAACCCACTATACTGACAATTTCCCAAAAGAATTTGCCTTTAGTAAGTCTAAAACATCTCATGCCTCTCAGGTTGGGAGGCTGTAAACAATCACATGTGGCCAGACGAACCTATACAGGCGGGCTAGATAACCTTCAGAAGAGTCCGTAAGCTGAAACACTCTTGTCATGCCCAGGAATTTTTATTGACTTGGAGCTGCAAGTTAACTCCTTCTCTGAGAGAAACGGTGATGGGGGGGAGCCCCCGTAAAGTCAGAGGTGTAGGTGAGAGCATAAAACAGACTCTGGTTTTGGGATAGATGCTCCAGAACAAGGTGTTCCCTGAGGCTTGATCACACCTTTGCCAAGCCTCCTTCCATATGACCTTTGCCATGGGCGGAGTTCCTCATGATGGCCCCGGCACATGATATTACAAATTTATGAATGAGTAAAGAGTCAAAGTGCAGGATTTCCCTGGTAGCCCAGTGGTTAAGACTCCATATTTCCACTGCAGTGGGCACAGGTTTGATCCCTGGTCAGTGAACTGAGTCCTGCTTGCTGGAGCCATTAAAAAAAAAAAAAAAAAATCCCTGAAGTACATTTTAAAATGAAAAAAAAAAAAAAAATAATTATTCCAAGTACAAGATAGGATTTTTGATGTGTCAGTTTGGCTATTGTAAACTGAGGTCCCTAGAATTCCATTTTTTGTTTCCCTTTGGTTTTGGACTGCAAGGACATTCTCTTGTGAACCTTGGAGGACTTTGGGAGGCAGTAGTCATTTTGTGGTGTGCACACACCTTCTTCTAGTCATTCAGTCACACACTAATCTAGGTACATTTGAAGGAATTTTGCAGATGTGGTTAAAGTCCCTGATTGGTTGATTTGAAGTTATCCAGAGGGAGATTACTGTGGGTGAGCCTGACCTCAAGACATCTGTGTAGGTCTGGCTGCTCACATGCACTCACTCTCCTGCTCTGTCTCCTTTCCTGAGTCAGTTGGGGATGGGCTGCAGCTCACATCTCCTGGTCCAGCCTGCTTGTGACCTTCTGTTTCTCAGTACTTATCCTACAGATTTTGGACTTTGTTTAGCCAGCCTCCACAGATGCTTTGGGCAATTTCTTCTAATAAATCTGTAAATGTTATATATATTTCTCCTGGTTCTGTTTCTTCTTAGTTGAACCTTGACTGAGACCATTGGATTTTAAGAAATGAACAGAGTATAAAAACTTCACTGATGGTGTTTCAGATTCTGCAGTGCAGCTAAGCTGTAAGGGACCAGCAGTTGTCAAGTTTTAGAGGAGTATCAGAGATTAATAGCCATGATTATCTGAAAAAGTTATCACAAGTACTTTCTTCCTCAACCATATATCTATATGAGACTGGATTTTCTTTGTGTACCTCAGCCAAAATTTCTTATTGCAAGAGACTGAATACAGAAGTGGATATGAGAATCCAGCTGTCTTTTGTTAAGCCAAACGTTAAAGATTTGCAATAATGTAAAACAGGGCCACAGTTAATATTAATCCTCTTGGAAAATATAGATAATGTGAATGGAAATATTTTAACATCATAGTCTATTATTGTTAATAAATACAATTTCTCACTATGGCTATGGTAAATATTGATTGAATACTTTCTAAGTAAAAGCTCTTTGAGACCTTTATAATTTTTAAGAGTGTGAAGGCACCTGACACCAAAAAACTTTGAGAAATACTACTTGAGGGTATATCTAGGGATGTGCTGATGGTATTGAACATACCTTCAATTTTATGAGAAAGGGGAAACTTTTCCATGGTGATTTTACCAGTTTTTATCCTCACTAGTCCTGAATTAGCAAATATGTTCAATCACAACTCATCACCTTTGCCAGTTCTTACAGCCTGACTTTGAATTTTTAGCTTATTAATAAGCTGACATGTTATTGTGATATTAATTGCCACTTCTGAAGAGGTTGAACACATTTTCAAATGTTTGTCAATTGGATTTCATTTTCTTTGAGGTGTCTACTTGTTTCCATCTTTGCTCACTCTATTGTGTTGTTTTTTTGATTTGTAGAAGTACTTTATATATTTTGAATATAGGTCTTATGTCATTTATATGTGTTTTAAATATCTTCTTCCACACTCTGACTTTTTATTCTCCCCATAAGTTTCTGATGACAAGAAAGAAATTTCACTTTTTGGGGGGAGGTGGGGGGCTATGCCATGCAATTTGTGGATTATTAGTTTCCCGATCAGGGATTGAACCCAGGCCAAGGCAGTGAAACCCCAGAATTCTAACCACTAGACCACCAGGGAACTCCACATTTCAATTTTTAAAAGTTGAATTTATCAGTCTTTGCTTTAAGTTTGGTTTTGTGTCTTGTTTAAAGAGTCTTTTTCTACTCCTAGATTATGAAGACATCTTCCTGTATTATTGATTTTGTCCGTCACAGTTAGGTCTTTAATTTCAGAAGTTGATTTTTGTATGAAGTAGGGGTCCAGTTTTTCTTTCTGTTTGTCTGTTCTGTTTTCCTGCTGCTGGTGCTGCTAAGTCGCTTCAGTCGTGTCCGACTCTGTGCGACCCCATAGACGGCAGCCCACCAGGCTCCCCCATCACTGGGATTCTCCAGGCAAGAATACTGGAGTGGGTTGCCATTTCCATCTCCAATGCATGAAAGTGAAGTCGCTCAGTCATGTCTGACTCTGTTTTCCTACAGATACTCGATCGTCCCAGCACCATTAAAGAAGGCTTTTTTCCTTCTGATACATCATAGCACATCTTAGCACATACATGAGGTTCTGCTTCTAGATCTCTATTTGCCTTCCGTTGTCTTGTCTATCTGGAGCTCTCTTTTGTTTCATTGTTTTGCTTGTCCATCTGGGCAAAAGCCACACTGTCTTTATCTCCAAATCACTATATGGAGTCTTTTTTTTTTTTTTTAATAAGGAGTCTTGAGGTCTCCTAGGACAAGTCCTTCTGTTTCACTCGTCAAAAGTGCCTTAGATATTTCTTGTTCTTTTGCTTTTTCTTATAGCTTAGATTCAGTTTATCATGTCAGTCAAACTTTTGTGATTCAGTTTGTTGCAAGAAAAATAAATGCCCTGACATGATTTTCATTTGGATTGCATTACATTTTATGAGTCAGTTGTGGGAGAATTGGCATCTTTTTATTTTATTTTTTTAATCCTAAAGCATTTTATTTTTTTAAACTTTTGGTTTTGATTAGAGTATAGTCAATTAACCAATATTGAGATAGTTTCAAGTGGGCAACTGAGGACTCAGCCATGTATATACATGTATCCATTCTCCCTCAAACTCTCCTCCCATTCAGGTTGCCACATAACACTGAGCGGAGTTCCCTGCACTGTTCATTAGTGGTAAAGAACCCTCCTGCCAATGCAGGAGACATAAGAGATGCAGGTTTGATCCCTGCGTCGGAAAGATCCTCTGGAGTTATTTCATGACCCTTGCTTTACTTTATTGGTAGTGCAATATTGATTTAAAGTATTCGTAGTTACAGCAGGCAATGTGTGATGGCCTCAATCTGAAAGAAAAGCATTAAATTTTATCACTTTAATAGATAAACAACAAGGACCTACTATAGCACAGGAAACTATTCAATATCTTGTAATAACCTATAATGGAAAAGAGTCTGAAAAAGGATATGTATATATGTATATATATATATAAACTGAATCACTTAGCTGCATACCTGATGCTGAAACTAATGCATTGTAAATCGGCTATACTTTTTTAAAAGTTGCCATTTTAAATATAATATTTGTTGCAAATTTATTGAAGAAAGCCTTTATCACTTAAATAAGATTCTATTTTTCCTTAGTTATTGAGGAAACTTTTTTAAAAAATCATAAATAAATGTTGGTTTTATCAGGTGCATTTATTACATCAGTGGGATGATATATAGTTTTTTTTCACATAAACTATTAATATAGTGAATTTCATATATTTTCTAATGTTAAACCATTGACTATTCTTGGGATAAATCCAGCTTAGACTGTTATCCTTTGTATATTTTGCATCTTCATTATTCAATGGCATTATCATATAATCTTTATGTAAATTTGAACCTATATCAAATGTGTACAATTTTTAAACTGAAATAAGTTGAACCGTATAAAGTTACTTACCTTCTTTATTTCCAGCAGTGCTTCTTGTCAGAAAGTTTGTTTTGTTACATATTTAGCAATATAACCTCACTGGCTTCATTTTTAAAAGTGTTTATATGACATTGCTTTTTATGCTTTTTTGTTTCAGATGTTATCAACTGAATTAATCTGACAACCATATCTTTTAACCAAAGCTCTAGTCTTATTACAGTTAATAAATTAACCACATATTTGCACTTCAGCAAAACATCTCTTGTGCTTTTTTTGGTTGTGCTCCAGAATTTGTATTTCTTTTCTCTTGTAAGCTTTGAGGCTGTAAGCATCTGAAGGCCCTATTTTTCATTCTCATTCAGCTTAGCATATTTTCTAATTTCCAGTCTTTTTCTTCTTTAACTCACTCTTTAATATTAAGTAATGGATTTCTTTTTTTCCAAAATGTGTATATCTTATGGTTATATTTTTGCTTTTGATATCTAGCTTATCTTAAACATGTGAAAAGAACATGCCTTCTGCAGGTAGTATGTGCAGGGCTCTGTGTCCACTAGGTTAGTTTGTTCTTTCTGTTGTTGAAATCATCCATATTTTTACTTTGTTTTAACCTGTTTGTTATATCAATCACTTAGAGAACCTGTGGTAGAAATTTCCCCTTTTTAAAAAAAAATTCTATTGAAGTATAGTTGATTTACAATGTGGTGTCAGCTTTTGGTCTACAACAACATGATTCAGCTATACATATACATAGATTCATCCTTTTAAGATTCTTTTCTCAAACAGTTTATCACACAAAAAAATTCCCATTAAAATGTTCGATTTTTCCTCTTTTCTATGTATTTCTCAATATGCACTAACTTCAAAGTCTTCATATCCCTCCTCAGCATTTTGTTTGTGGCCTCACCCTAAGAAGGTGGCGTTACCCTAGCAAGAGTCTTGAGCTGCTTGGTTTCTGTGATTTGGGAGGCTGAACCACCTCCAGTCACATAGATATCCACTCTCCAGAGTTCATAGGAGCCAGATAAAATGAAAAGATACAGGGTATTTTGGGATGGATTGGGGGCAGGGTACTATGGAGTCTTTGATTCCATTTCTGTTTTGTGGGCAGTCAGTCCACACTGTGTAGACGTGTGTGTTATTTAACCATCCAGCTCCTGTAGTACAAAGCATAACTCTGAATTCCCTCCAGATCTTGGTGATAAAGGGACTTCTTTTTATCCCAGGGACTAAAACCAGTCTGTCTGGCTTTTCTAGATTTAGGGTCTGTGTCAATAGCTTTATATAGTGAAGGTGATGAAGAGCCATAGAAAAGTCAGTTTTCAGAACATGGGGATTGTTTTCATTTATTTACCTTCTAACATTTATTTTTCTTTTATCTTCAGTTATTTGAAGGGTTGAAGGCATTTCGGGGAGTAGATAATAAAATTCGTCTGTTTCGGCCAAACCTCAACATGGATAGGATGTACCGATCTGCTATGAGGGCCACTTTGCCGGTATGTAAATTAGGAATTTCTCTTGTAATGGGTCACTGAGTTCCACTAAAGGAAACATTGCTGAGTATTTAGATCAGTATTTACTATAAATCATATGAGCACTAAAGTTATTTCTGGTCTGTTTTTTAATCAGTGAGGTAAAAATGCAAGAAGTAACCGTCTGGCACTTCCACAATCTATTTCTTTATGAGTGTCTGTGAGGATTTAATGTGTGTGTGGAAGATAATAGGACAAGGAAAAAATATGCCTCAGACTATATGAAATTGTAGTATGAAATATGTACTACACAGATAATTAGGGAGTTTTCCCTAATTGCTTAAGATGCTACTAATAAGTATGCAGTGATTTAATTAGTTGTTTTGACATTTTACCCCAAGTTTTATTAACTTTTTTTTTTTAAAAAGGATATAAAAATGTTTTCTCATAGCCACCGGTTCCTGACTATTCCATTGTTTGTTATGGAGCAGAATTCATTCTGAGGTGGGTTGGAAGACCCTAAGGTTCATGCCTAGGTAGGAGGTGACTTAGATTACTTTCATTCCCCGAGACGTGAGCAGGCTGCCTTTCTAAACTGGAAGAAGTCTTTTCTCCATTGAGGTATTTCGTTTGTCCCTGACCTTCACCTGAAGGTCTTCAGTTGAAGAAACCCAAGTGATGACTTTTTTTAGCCAGGCTCTTCCTTCTTCCTTTTTATTTTATTTTGGCTGTGAGGATTCTTCGCTGTGGCATGCAGGCTCAGTTGCCCCACAGCATGTGGGCATCTTAGGACCCCTGCCAGGGACTGAACCCACGTCTCCTACATTGGAAGGTGGGTTCTTAGCCACTGGACCACCAGGGAAGCCCTTGCTTCTTCCTTTTGGAACCCATGCTTTACCCACTTTCTTCAGGGGCCATCGTATAGTAGCAGAAGGAACATTCAGGTAATTTCTTTCAATTCAGTCCTTGTTCTACTCTTTACCCATTACGGACAAATCACTGGGAAATCCTTTTAAAAAAGGAGGACAGAAGAAAAGGGAAGTAACATTTACTGGACATCAACTCTGCCACAAACTGCGTTATGTGGTTTTACATTTGCATTTTTAATCGTAGCGGTGAGCCACTGCCAAGAAGGTATGCCTTGTAAATTTTAGCAGCACTTTTGCACAGATTAAAAAGCTCAAGCCCAGAGAGGTTAGATGACTTGCCTAAGCTCACACAGAATGAAGGGACAGGGTAAGCACTTTGATGTAAGTGTTTAAATCCCTAGTCAAGTTCTTTCCACTAAATCTTACCTCTAGACGGGAGTAACAGAAATCCTGTACTTGACAGGAGATGGTATGTCCCAGATGATTGGCAGTCCTGATTTCTGTAACGCTGCTACACTGCGATTGCTATTACAAGTTAGTACTTCAGTAGCCAAATCCTGATGTCATGAACTCTATTCATATGTGTTTCTGACTCATGTCTACCTTGAATAACCCATCACATCTCTCTGAAAGTATGTTTCTTTGCCCTGCCAAGTAAGTAGAAACTACTTATTTCATAAGCTGTCACCTATTTAGTACATAAAACCCTTTTTCACCTTCGTGAAATAAATTACTCTTTGCTTTTACCCATTTTCTTATTGTATCATTTGTCTCTTACTGATTTTCAGGTTATCTTAACGTTTTCCAGTTACTATCGTTTGTTGGTTATACTACCAAAAAACTTCACCCACTTTTTTTTATCTTTTGAAGATTATGTGGCTAATCTATCATTTCATCACAATTTGAGGAGGAAAAGTCACAGAAAAAATTGCTTGGTTTTATATTATTAGTTACAAATTTTTATTTATCTATTGGCTTACTTATATTTGGTACTTTTTTTTTTTGTCCCTACTACTTGGCTTTGCACAATCTTAGTTCCCTGACCAGGGATTGAACCTGGGTCACTGCAGGGAAAGCACCAAGTCCTAACCACTGGACCTCCAGGGATTTCCTTCTTAGTACTTTTTTTTTTAACAGTCAAAGCTCTCATGAGGATCATTTCTTACTGCTACAGTGGAAAAACGTTGCATTATTCATTGTGTTTTTCGTTCCTTCAGGCGTTTGACAAGAAAGAGCTTTTAGAGTGTATTCAGCAGCTTGTGAAATTGGATGAGGAATGGGTCCCCTACTCAACATCTGCGAGTCTATATATCCGTCCTACATTCATTGGAACTGAGGTGCAGACCGACTTCCTATTTCGGGGTACTTTGGTGGGCGATTATCATTGTTTATGCTTGTGTGAAACTTCTAGTACGTAGTTTGAAATAACCCCCCAGTAGCATCACTGATGCTCCTTTCCCTTGATCATTAAGACTGTAAACATTTTCTTTAAAGGGCCAGATAGTCAGTATTTTAAGCTTTGTGAGCCATATGGCTTCTGACACTACTCAGCGCTGCCACGTGGTACAAACACAGCCACAGCCACCGACATAAATGAGTAAAGCAAGGACCGAGGCTGTTTGCCTTTCCATAAGGCTAACCAAGTCTCCTCAGTTTACCAGGGTAATGCCTCCTATCTGGGTAGTTCTCCTCCAACACAAGAGTGGTCATGGTTTTGAAATTTGGAGGAGAGAGAGCTCTTGTTTTTTAATCTTCATTTTCTTGAAGTGTTGAGATTACTTGGTAAGGAATGGGAATGAAGGACATTCTTCTCCCATTGAAAATGTTGAAAATAAAGTTCACAATGGGTATCAAGGAAATACTTGAGAGCTAGAGAGACAGGTTTAAACCACATGGCTATAAGATCTCCCAGTCATCCAGTCTACTGGTTGGTGACCTTTCAAAGAAGGACATATTTGAAGTGACCATGGCCATCTGTGTGGGTGAGTGTGTGATATAAAATATAAAGAACTTGTCCCCGTCTCCTTCCGCTGCTGAGCAGCGTTAGCCCTATGGAGAATGGGTGATGTGAGGGGGGAGACTGACTGTAGATGGTGGATGAGGCAGGTGCGGTGTATGGAAAATGGGACAGGGCATTGCTGTAGTAGAGGCATTTTGCTCTCTCTCGGGTAATTGTATGGTTACCATGTTTCCAGTGGGTCATATGAATGTAAGCAATAGAGAAATATATAAGGCCAGAGGATAGCTACCTAAGTGGTCCTTTGGCATCCTTTTGATACCTTTTGAAAGACTGTTAAGCATCTGGATAATGAATTTCATAAACTGTAGTCTTCCTAATAACTGTTAAAGAATTGGAACAATTTAAAGAGTCATCTTCTCCTTAAGTTTCTGATATTTTAATATTATTGAATTTCAAAAGGGCTTCCCTGGTGGCTCAGATGGTAAAGCGTCTACCTGCAATGCAGGAGACCTGGGTTCGATCCCTGGGTTGGGAAGATCCCCTGGAAAAGGAAATGGCAACCCACTCCAGTAGGAAGAAGCAGTTTTTAAAATTTTCAAAGCACTACCTTCTAGTGATCTGGGGTGGTTTCCCATTAAGATCTGATTCTTCCAGTCTTCGTTTGTTGAGAGTTTTTGTCATAAATGGAGGCTGGGTTCTGTTGAATGTTTGTTCTAAATGTCTTGACATGATAATGTGGTTTTGTCCTTCATTCCATTATAATGTATTATATTAACTCATCTTTAGATGTTAAACTTGTATTCTTGGGCTAAATCCTACTTGATTATGGTGACTAATTCACATTATATTTTGCTGTATGCATTTTGCAAATATTTTGTTAAGGACTTTGTGTCAGTGCTTATGAAAGTTATTGGTCTATAGTTTTCTAATATACCTAGTTCAGTGATTTAGTCAAGTCTTTAGGCTCCTGAAATTCTGTAATATAGAGTTAGACAAGCTTTTAAGTCTGATTTTATACTCTGGCTGATACTCCCAATAATTCACTTTATTGATGGTCTTCAAATATTTTCATATGAATTACCCATATATTGTTTAAAATACACATATTTATACCAATCCCAAGATATTCCAGTTGAATATTCTGTTGCTCAACCAAATTTAAGAACCTCAGTGACAAAAATCCTGCCAAATAGTCCCATCCCATGGCACTCTATCAGCTCATATATTTGATCATACTTTGAATCTCAGAATCAAGAATTTTTAAATATCTGCTTTCCAAGTAGTAAGCTAAGAATTGAAAGAAAAAACTGATAGCATTTGATGTCAGCATTGTTTATGTTTGGTTGCTATGTTTCTATCAACTAGAATCTTCTAATTCATGGTACAGGCAGAAAAAAAGCAATCACCAGGCATTCAGAATGAACATATTACAAATAGCATTCAGTAAAGCAAATAGATTTAAACATTTGCAGACCACACAAATGTTGTATAGTTCAATCTGGTAATTATCACACATTGCCTTTCCATGGTATCTACATCTGATACATGAGATGAAGGCTAGAGGATTGGTTGGTGCCCATGGGTTCCAGGTCAGTGGGATTCTTCCATCTGGGATGACTAACTTCCTTGCCTTTTTATGTTACTTGGTTCTCTGATGGCTCTGTCTTGTCTCTGCCTTCACAGAATTGCAGGACCGCCTTTATATCTGTTATCTGGTATTTTGGTCTTATGTGTAGCATCTGGCTAACATCTGTCATTTCATCTTCTTTTCATGGTTATCTTAACTGATTAAGTGGGTCTTTTATCCAAGAGTTACTTTGAGTTGGGTAATTTTTAAAGTGATGTAACCACCAACTTTGTACTAGGTCTCTAGTCTCTGGTATGGCACTCACTTGTGTATAGAGAATATTCTGTATTCTTCAATAGACATATTTCTACTGGGCCCCAACTCAACCCAAATAATCTAAATCCATGGATCAAACACTCTGCTTTTAAATAAAGTCTCCAGAGATTTTTTAAAAACTTGCAATAGAATCGCCATCTCAAGTCTTGTTAAAGAATTAAAAATATGTCTAGCAGTCTTTAACACTTTATTTCCTCCAGGAACTGCAGACTGGTACCAAGGTGGAAATATTTTTATCTTTGAAAATTTCACTTCATCCTAAGGGCAGAAGTGTTGTTTTCACTTTCCTGAGCTGTGACATAGACTGTTATTAATTACTGCTTCTCACACTCAGTAAGGCTGACTCAGTGACCCCATGGACTGCAGCCTACCAGGCTCCTCCATCCATGGGATTTTCCAGGCAAGAGTACTGGAGTGGGGTGCCATTGCCTTCTCCGCAGTAAGGCTTAGTAGCTGCCATATAATCTGAGAGTAACTCTGACACCAACTTATGAAGTTCATTACATTTTCAAAGGTACTGTGCTTCTTTACATGTCTTATAATCAACAGTTTCTTCATTTTAAAAATTATTTTACCTAAGTCTGACTCTTTGTGACCCCATTGACTGTAGCCTGCCAGGGTCCTCTGTCCCTGGGATTTTCCAGGCAAGAATACTGGCGTGGGTAGCCATTCCCTTCTCCTGAGGATCTTTCTGACCCAGGGATCGAACCTGGGTCTCCTGTATTGCAGGCCGATTCTTTGCCATCTGAGCTACAGGAAAGTCCTAATACCTATGTACCAGTGTTTTTGTGTAATTCATCACGTCTTCCGGCCTTCTTTGATAATAATTGGATTCATTACTAAAATCCTTTGAGATTTAGGATGGTAATAAACAGAAGAGTGTTTATTGGGACATGTATTAATAACTAATTAATTAACTAATTAAATAGCCAGTGAGTAGAGATTGTTGAAAAAAATTTTTTTCTAAAGTTTACATTATTAAAAAAATATTGAACAGTATTACATAAGCTTTTTGTAAAATATAGAGACTAAAATCATTCATGATCCCAAACATATGCTGATATTAAAAGAGAATTTTGATGGCTCAGTGGTAAAAAAATCTTCCTGCCAATGCAGGAAACCTGGATTCAATCCCTGATCTGGGAAGATCCCAAAGCCTGTGCAGCACAACTGTTGAGCCCGTGCTCTGGAGCCCGGGAACCGCAACTGCTGAGCCCTAGTGCTGTGACTACTAAAGCGCGGGCACTCTAGAGCCCGTGTTCCACAACAGGAGAAGCCACCACAACTAGACAGGAAAAGTCCACATGGCAGCGAAGACCCAGCAGAACCAAAAATAAATTTTAAAAAAGAGAATTTCAGCATCATCTAACTCAGTATCTTCTGAAATATTTATAGGTAGTTAAAAACTTAAATAATTAAAAGCTGGAGCGTTTCAAACTGCTGCTGATTGTTAATTTGAAATTAGATAAAACCTGAAATCATATTTAAATTAAAAAAATTCATGGACCTGTCATTCTTTTCCTTTTATCACCTTGTAAAGTCTTTATATTCCATATATAATTTTACCTATAGTCATAACAATTTCCATGAAAAGGATTCCCTTTATTCATAGCCCTTGTTTATTTATGCTTATACATCTTATCATCTTTTGCTTGCACAATTAGCCTCTAAATGAAAGAATCTGAACAGATTTGAAAACTGGTTATCAGAGCAGTAATTTGTAATCATTCACTTGGGTTTTGTCCATACTTTTAATGTATTCTTTTGCAGTCCTTTTTGAGATTATATATGTATCTCATTCTGCTGTTATAAACCACCTTAAAATCTTACTTGCATAACTGTTAACATGTTTTGTATTAACAGCCCCCTTTTTAGTATCTTCAAATCTCAATTATCTGTTTTTAGAGATACAGCTTGTTTGCATTGATTTTGGTCTGTGATGATCAGCTTGCTATTATCAGGCCACTCCCCCATATACTTTTGAGGCTATTCTTGTTCTTTCAGCATTATCACAGGAGATGATAGCCATTTGTTATTCTCTTTATTTTTACTTTGAAGTGTTGGTGCACTTAGTTAATAATGATACCCTTCAGTTCATACCACTTACCATTTTGGGGCAGAATGTGACCATCTCTTTGGTTTTTTTATTCCCTTTTCTATCCCTTCTTTCAGTCTCTGGAAATTATTCTCATGTATTGAATGAACATTCTTTGGGTTTATATGTGTTTTAAGTGTCTCTTATTACCTTGCTGCTGCTGCTAAGTCGATTCAGTCGTGTCCAACTCTGTGCAACCCCATAGACGGCAGCCCACCAGGCTCCCCGGTCCCTGGGATTCTCCAGGCAAAAACACTGGAGTGGGTTGCCATTTCCTTCTCCAAGGCATGAAAGTGAAAAGTAAAAGTGAAGTTGCTCAGTCGTGTCCGACTCTTAACAACCCCATGGACTACAGCCCACCAGGCTCCTCCGTCCTCGGGATTTTCCAGGCAAGAGTACTGGAGTGGGGTGCCATTGCCTTCTCTGTCTTATTATCTTGGACCCCCATAATTAAAATTTATATAAATGGTTTTGTCCCACACACCTCACTGTGTCTCTTAATGTTTTCCCTCCACGCTATGTTTCTCATTTCTATCCAGGTTATTATGTATAGGTCCAGTCCATCACCTTTTTTTAAAAATGTTTTATTTTGTATTGGGCTGTAGCCAATTAACAAACAATGTTGTAATAGTTTTAGGTGAACAGCAAAGGGACTCAGCCGTATATATACATGTATCCATTCTCCCGCAAACTCCCCTCCCATCTAGGCTGCCACATAACATTGAGCAGAGTTCCATGTGTTATACAGCAGGTCACTGGTGGTTATCCATTTAAATATAGCAGTGCTCAGATGTCCACCCCTAACTGTCCCTTTCTCCCATCTTCCCCCCGGCAACCAGAAGTTCTTTCTCAAAGTCTGTGAATCTGTTTCTGTTTTTTCAAAATGGACTTTCAGTAAGTTCATTTATATTACTTCTTTTCAGATTTCACATAATAAGGATCTTATACGATATTTCTCCTTCTGTCTGACTTAGTTCACTCAGAATGATACTCTCTGGGTCCATCCACGTTGCTGCAAACTTCTTTCTTTCTCCCTCTCCACACACACACACACACACACAACCCACATCTTTATCCATTCCTCTGTCATTTATCCATTCCATGGGCATTTAGGTTGCTTCCATGTCTTGGTTATTGTAAGCAGTGCTGCAGTGAACACTGGGGTGCATGTATATTTTGGGGTCATATTTTTCTTTGGATAGATGCCCTGGAGTGGGATATCAGGGTCATATGATAAGTCTATTTTTATTTTTTTAAGGAGCTTCCATTCTGTTCTCCCTAGTGACTGTACCTGGAGAAGGCAATGGCAGCCCACTCCAGTGTTCTTGCCTGGAGAATCCCAGGGACAGAGGAGCCTAGTGGGCTGCCATCTGTGGGGTCGCACAGAGTCGGAGACGACTGAAGCGACTTAGCAGCAGCAGCAGCAGCAGTGGCTGTACCAGTTTACATCCCCACCAAAAGTGGAGAAGGGTTCCCTTCTCTCCACACCCATTCCAGCATTATTTGCGGACTTTCATGATAGCCATTCTGGCTGGTGTAAGGTGATATCTCATTTTAGTTTTGATTTGTATTTCTCAAATAACTAGCAATGTTAAGCATCTTTTCATGTACCTACTGGCCATCTGTATGTCTTCTTTGGAGAAATGTCTGTTGAGGTCTTCTGCCCATTTGTCCACTGGGTTGTTTGTTTTGGTGCTGTTAAGTGTCACGAGCTGTTTGTAAATTTTGGAGACTAATCCCAATGGTCATATCATTTGCAAATATTTTCTCCCAATCTGTGGGTTGTCTTTTTGTTTTGTGTTTCCTTTGCTGTGCAAAAGCTTTTGTGTTTAAGTAGGTCCCTTTTGTTTATTTTTGGTTTTATTTCCATTATTCTGGGAGAGACAGTCCATGACTTCTAACTCTATTGAGTTCCCCATGCTGGACATGTACTACATTTTGTCCTAGTTTCTTACTGGAATTTCACTTCCCTGTCCCCTTATATGATACTGCAATGAGCAGTTTGAAAATACATAACTTAGGGAATTGCCGAAAGAGTTACCATTTCCCTGAAAGATACCCTAGGCTCATCTTACTTTTCAATCTCAAGAAAGTCCTGCCTCCTTTCGTTCAGGGAAATCCTGGTTCTCTGATGAAACACAGTGGTCCAGTCTGCTGTCATATCCATCCCCTGACATTGTGAAGCTCTCCTGAGTGCTGGGCGCTACGCGTAGGGCTCTCCTTGCACAAATTGACAGCAGCCCATGAGGAGGTGCCGTTGGCATCGCTTTAGAGATGAAGAAACTGAGCCTACCCAGGTGAAACCAGAACCCCTTTGCTCTGTTCTGCAGCATCCCTTATGGGCTGGTCTTGGAATGCGGTGCTAAGCAAAACCACCTCCCTCAGTGTCTCATGGAGTTGTGGAGTGTCAGATCCATGAATGAATGTATTGGTAGATGGAGGTCACTTTTGTGAAGAAGTGGGGGTGTGATTCTATAAGAGTGCTTATGGAAATGTAACTCAGATGGGACTAATAATTTCTTTCCTTTTTTTTTTTTTTCTTTTCTTTGGTAGCTTATTTTGACAAGCATGACAATGCCAATCTCCACTTTAACCCTGCACCCCATCTTTTTTTAAATTATTTCTTTATTTTTGGCTGTCCTGGGTCTTTCTTGCTTCATGGGCTTTTCTCTACTTGCAGCACACAGGCTTCTCGTTGCCTGGCTTCTGCAGAGAATGGCTCTGGAGCACAGGCTCAATGGTTGTGGCACAACAGGCTTAGGTGCTCTGAGGCATGTGGGATTTTCCTGGATCGGGATTGAACCTGTGTGTCCTGCATTGGCAGACAGATGCTTTACCACTGAGCCACCAGGGAAGCGCCCCCCTGCCCCCCATCTTATAATAATGTTAAGTCTGCCTTTGTGTCTGTTTTGTTTCCTTCCCTGAGCTCTCAGCTTTCTTGCTCTCAATTATATTTGACAAAAATCACTGCAGATTTTCTATATTGTACTGTGTATTTTACAGTATGTAACATGTATCCAATAACACAGATGTACAGTCACGCTAAGTCTAAATTTCATTCACAATGCTTCTGAGTTTAAGAGTATCAATTTTCACATGCAAGTTGCCAGTGTATTTCTGGAATTTTAAGCGGGGAGGGATTTGAGGGAAGGAAAACCTGGGTCAAAAATTAAAATAGTATCAAAAGTATACAATGGAAAGAAAGTTTCCTTCCTACTCTCATTCTGATCCAGAGTCCACTGTTCACCTTCTTCTAAGCAATTCCTGTTGCCAGTTTTCTCATATCCTTCTAGAGATATATATTGATAAATATACACACCCATACCTGCTTACATGTGTTTGTACGTTAAGTATTAGCCTTCTTTTTTATAAGATGGCAGTAATTCTTTCTTCAGTTTTTGCCAGTAATCAAGATTTTTAAAAACTACACGAAACACACTGACTCCCCCCCACCCTGCCCCCACCCCCACACACGCAAGGTTTTAAAAGATAAAAATGAAGATCTGAGGACCCAACATCCTGTTAAGATTAGAATATGGCTAGGACACTTGACACTCTTTTAAATCTTTTCCTGTCACCTCTCCTCCCCTCCCCAGTACAGTCAGGCACCCATCCCTACTCCCCTGGGGCCAAATGTCTACAAATGGACATTTGAGTTATTTCCAACTGTTCTAAATAAAGCTGTTGTGCACATCTCTGAATGTATCTTATGGTGGACATACATACATACATACTTCTCTTCAGTGTTAACCTCAGAGATGAATTGCTGGGCCAAAGGTGATATTCATACACACATATAATTATATATGATATATAAAAATATATATATATCTTTACTAAATACTGCCAGTTTTTTAAAGTGTTTGTACCATTTCACTCCCACCAGCAATGTATGAAAGTTCCATTTGCCTCATATTTATGCTAACATTGGTGTTATCTTAGTAATTTTGACCATTCAGTGGCCTTATCTCTGGGGTTTTAATTTTCTCTTCTCTGAGGCCAAATTATGTTGAGTACCTTTTCATATACTGACTGTCAGAAATCCTTTTATGAAGTGCCTTTAGGCGTCTTTTACCGTTAAAGTTTGTCCACTTTTTGCTCTCATTTTCTTAACTGTAAGCTATTTCATTGTACATTATGCCATACTTAGTTGAATACAGGATGCCATAAATTCTGAGGCAGCACTGTTTTATGCACTGATATGGAAAGACATTGCCAATTACACCATGGCACAGCACTTTTCTAGATAGTGCTGAGTGATTTGTGAATGAGTCATACCTGTCTCTCATTTTTGAAATGCATATTATTTTCTGAGAAAATCTGTAGTTTCTCCTGCCATCAGATGCAGTGTTCCACTTGTGACAGGCATATTTATTTTTACATGTAAGAAATAACAAAAGCTAACAGCATTATCTTATGGGTTTCTGCTGACCATAGGTCCCATTAGAAGACTTGGTTGTTGCTTTGCAAGAAAATATTGAATTGCACTTGTTTAACATTAATATTTTACTAGCATGTGAGATGAGTGCAATTGTGTGGTAGTTTCCAGATGTTCAAGCTGGTTTTAGAAAAGGCAGAGGAACCAGAGATCAAATTGCCAACATCCGCTGGATCATCGAAAAAGCGAGAGAGTTCCAGAAAAACATCGATTTCTGCTTTATTGACTATGCCAAAGCCTTTGTGTGGATCACAATAAACTGTGGGAAATTCTGAAAGAGATGGGCATACCAGACCACCTGACCTGCCTCTTGCGAAACTTGTATGCAGGTCAGGAAGCAACACTTAGAACTGGACATGGAACAACAGACTGGTTCCAAATAGGAAATGGAGTACGTCAAGGCTGTGTATTGTCACCCTGCTTATTTAACTTCTATGCAGAGTACATCATGAGAAACGCTGGGATGGAGGAAGCACAAGCTGGAATCAAGAGGGGAGAAATATCAATATCATTGCCAGGAGAAATATCAATAATCTCAGATATGCAGATGACACCACCCTTATGGCAGAAAGTGAAGAGGAACTAAAAAGCCTCTTGATGAAAGTGAAAGAGGAGAGTGAAAAAGTTGCCTTAAAGCTCAACACTCAGAAAACTAAGATCATGGCATCTGGTCCCATCACTTCATGGGAAATAGATGGGGAAACAGTGTAAACAGTGTTAGACTTTATTTTGGGGGGCTCCAAAATCACTGCAGATGGTGACTGCAACCATGAAATTAAAAGATGCTTACTCCTTGGAAGAAAAGTTATGACCAACCTAGATAGCATATTGAAAAGCAGAGACATTACTTTGCCAACAAAGGTCCATCTAGTCAAGGCTATGGTTTTTCCTGTGGTCATGTATGGATGTGAGAGTTGGACTATAAAGCAAGCTGAGCGCCAAAGAATTGATGCTTTTGAACTGTGGTGTTGGAGAAGACTGTTGAGAGTCCCTTGGACTGCAAGGTGATCCAACCAATCCATTCTAAAGGAGATCAGTCCTGGGTGTTCTTTGGAAGGAATGATGCTAAAGCTGAAACTCCAGTACTTTGGCTACCTCATGTGAAGAGTTGACTCATTGGAAAAGACTCTGATGCTGGGAGGGATTGGGGGCAGGAGGAGAAGGGGACGACAGAGGATGAGATGGCTGGATGGCATCATGGACTCGATGGACGTGAGTCTGCGTGAACTCCGGGAGTTGGTGATGAACAGGGAGGCCTGGCGTTCTGTGATTCATGGGGTCACAAAGAGTCGGACATGACTGAGCGACTGAACTGAACTGAACTGAACATTAATACGCATATTTGTTTCACTAATACCAAATACATGTCCCATTCCTGTTTTGCCTCTTTCTTTGTAGTAATTTTTTGGTGCTAAACCAGATGCAGTTTTTTGAAGACATTCTATATGCCCTATTCAACATTTGTAGCCTCACCAATGCCCATAGACTGTTGGAACTGCCATCAGTATGAACAGCTATTTCTAAGTCTGAACAACTTTCCCGTGATTGCTGCTTCGCCAATAGTAATTATAAAATGCTGTGCCCAGATTTCGGACACATTAAGTGTGAAAAAGTAGACATCTTAGAACCTGTGAAAGAGTGGTGTCATTTATATAACCAGTGTCCTGCTGATCGACCATTATGTTGTCAATATAACAGACGTAAGAACTGTAATTAATTGATATAGTGTGCAGCATAGGAAAAATTGAATTTGGACCTTTAAAAAGCGCAGACTTTCTTTACAGCATTTATGCTATAGACGCATCCCCTAGTGCACATAGAGACAGACATTCAAGGATATTCATTACAACTCACACAATTTGCTTAGATTTTTATAAGAGTAAGAGGAAAGATGTCCAGTTTTGCTTTGGGGCTATTACTGCTGGTTAGTGACCATTTGTTGGGATGAGGGGACGTGAAGGAGAGGATTTTATTTGTTGGAGTGACGATGGGTAGAGTCAAGAGTTCAGTCTTGGACGTGGGAATTTCAGCCAGTGATATCAAGCTGGTGGGTGGATACACCAGACTGGAACTCAGGAGAGATTTGGGAGTTTAAATGCTGCATTTTTATCTTTAGTATAAAATGCCTTTACAGTCTGGGGCTTGGATGAGGTTATCAAGGAAATAGCTGTAGAGAGAGATGAAAAGAAGGCAAGGAATGAGATCTGAGGCAGGCCAGCATGTAGAGAAAGGGAAAGGAAGAGCAATCGGCTAAGGGGTCTGGGAAGTAGCAGCCTGGAAAGTAGAAAGAAAAACAAGAGGGCTTGGTGTCCTGTGCCAAATGAAGAACATGGAGACGCAGTGAACTGTGGCGAATCCCACCCATAGGACCAGTGCCATGAAACCCAAGACCTGACTATTGGATTTGACAACGTGGAGTCCTTGGTGATCTTAAACATCTTTCAGTGGGGTAGTGGGACTGGAAGCCTGAATGTCATGGACTCCATAGAGGATGAGAGGAGGGAGGTTGTGATTATGAGTATGCATTAATCTTGGGAGGAATTCTGCGCTGCAGTGCAACAGAGATGGGTGGGTACTTGGCAGTGGGGTGGGTGATAAAGGGAGAGAGTTTTTTTGAGACTGGAGGTGAGATGGCGTGTTTCTAAGCTGATGTCAATGATCTAGAAGGAAGAGGACACTGATCAAAGAGTCACAAGGTTTCCCCAGTCCTACTTCTGTCATGCATCTACTTCTGAAGGTGACAGTGTCAGCAGGCAGTGCCATGCACAGGATGGAGGGGCATCCAGGTACCCCCGCCTTGCTCCTCGGCCTGTGGTTCTCCACCTGACGTTCATGTCACTGAGAGGGCTCTTTCGTGAGTGTGGCATCCTCCCTCCTTCATCAGCCAAATCACCGGCTGAGACT
This sequence comes from Oryx dammah, assembly GCF_014754425.2. Taxonomy (NCBI): domain Eukaryota; kingdom Metazoa; phylum Chordata; class Mammalia; order Artiodactyla; family Bovidae; genus Oryx; species Oryx dammah. The sequence continues at coordinate 33,640,615 of NW_024070213.1, read as the reverse complement.
ACTGCAGTTGCCAGCTCCCTTTGTTGGTCTTACCTGTTGCTCTGCTCCAAGCCCAGTGCCTTGCTTGGCCCAGTCCACTGAACCAATCTGGATGGAATCCCGCTGACCACGTCTGAGCACTGAGGCTAGGCCAGTGAGGGGACCCTGGTTCTGAGGCGATACCATCCTGTGGCATTTTCCTGGCATCCAGAGAAAGGGCTGGCAGACATTTTCTGTTAAAGGCCAGATGTGTGTGTACATGCTGAGTGTTTTCAGCTGTGTCCAATTCTTTGTGACCCCATGGACCGTGGCCTGCCAGGTTCTTCTGTTCATGGGGTTCTCCAGGCAAGAATACTGGAGTGGGTTACCATGCTCTCCTCCAGACCTTCCTGACCCAGGGCTTGAACCCACGTCTCTTGATGTCTCCTGCATTGGTGGGTGGGTTCTTTACCACTAGCGCCACCTGGGGAGCCAGGTAGTTAAATATTTTTGGCTTTGCGTTCCTTGCAACTATTTACCTCTGCCTTTGTAGCAAAAAAACAGCACTAGGCCGCATGAGAATGAAAGAATGTGTTTAGTGAAACTTAAAAACAAAACTGGCAGCAGGCTGAAATGTACTGACCCTTGATCCTGAGTTACTTTAGAAGGGAAATGAAGCATGGCTTTCCTAAGAGTGATTCATTTTGGCTCTCCCTGGGTACTTCCTCATCCCATATTCTTAACCATTTGCTTAATAATTCATGCTGAAATTTCTATTTATGTTTCACATTTACCAACCTATATTTTCCAAATTGTCAGTACAGGAATCCTTGTCTTTTTTCCAAGGACCGACGCATTCTCCACAGTTCGGACACTGAGTGTTGACTAGTTCATTGCTCAGATCTACAATCATTTTAATGTCGTCTGAATGTCCTGTAAATTGGTACATGTTGAATTTATTTACCATTATTACTATTATTATGTATTATTTATTTTAAAATAGTAAAAATTGGTATTTATTGGATGCATAAAAAAGATCAGACCCTGGGAACTTTCAACAGATATCTAATTTAATCCTTACTCTAACCCGGTGAGCTATTAGTATATTATCACTGCCTTTACATAATATTAGATTGTAAAGTGTTCTTCTAGTCTTTCTCACCTGAACTTTAATTTTCTTTTAACTGTGCTTTTCTTTTTTAAATTTTAACATCATTTTTATTGAAAAAATTAAAAAAAAAAAGAGCTGAGTGGTTAGCCTGTCTAATGTTAAATGTATATTGTCTTTCTATTTGAACAGGACTGAGAAACAAACTCAGCCCTGTCACCTACCTGTTTTATAGCAGGTCTCAGAAAATTCTCGGCTTTTGTTTTCCCCATGATATTCTTTCAGTGTCTATATGTTAACTACCCATTAGTCTGAAGGCCAGCACTAAAGGAAATCAAGCAGGAGACAGGAACGTTTTCTCTATGGCATCAACTCAACAGATAAGGATTAACATCAGCTTTCTTTAAATAAAATCATTCAAATTTCCTAAGTAGTTTTCTAGGTTGGTTTCATAGCCCTTTTCCATAAATGTCTTATTAAGATGGCCAACAGTTCAACCGATGTCTAGTCAGTACCTGGTATAATAAACAACAGAGGATGCTTTGTGTAGGGGGCAAAGAAGGCCTGCACTTCATGGAATGCACAGATGCCTGAGTGGTGGAGAATTAAATAGCCAGTTGTAAGAAAGTGTGGTGGGTATTTTGTCTACATTTTAGGAAGTGCTGGATGCTGTAATACCATGTAAGACACGTACCTAGGCTTGTAACTGGAACTCATTTCCTCAAGTGACAGTTAGATGACATTTAAATAGAGGTCGAAGGGTTTGTGTTACCTAGAGGGGATGTTTCGATCGGTTTGTATTGCCACAGAAAGTGAAAGTGTTAGTCGTCCGACTCTTTGAAACCCTCTGGACTGTAGTCCGCCAGGCTCCTCTGTCCATGGAATTCTCCAGGCGAGAATACTGGTGGAGAGGGTTGCCATTTCCTCCTCCAGGGGATCTTCCCAACTCAGGGACTGAACCCACATCTCCCTCATTGTGGGCAGATTCTTTACTACCTGAGCCACAGGGAAGCCTGCTGCCACAACAGAATTTCAAAGATGAAGCACTTGGGATCTTAGTTTCCCAACCAGGTATCAAATACTTGCCCCCTGCACTGGAAGTGTGGAGTCTTAATCACTGGACCACCACAGAAGGCCCACAGATTAGGTGCCTTAAACACCAGAATTCATTTTCTCAGTTTTGGAGGCTGAAGTCCATAGTCCAAGTGTGAACAGGGTTGGTCTCTGGTGATGCCACACTTCCTCGCTTATAGGTGTCCACTTTGTCACTCTATAATGGGAGGTCGCAGGGCACATATGCTCTGGTGTCTTTTCTTATAAGGATAACAGGACTACCCAGGGGGCCCAGTAAAGAATCCATCTGCCAGTGCAAGAGACACAAGAGACTTGGATATGATCTGTGGGTCAAGAACATCCCCTGGAGGAGAAAATGGCAACCCACTCCAGTATTCTTGCCTGGAAAATTCCATGGACAGAGGAGCCTGGAGAGCTACAATTCATGGGGTGGCAAAGAGTCAGACACGACTGAACACGCACAGAGTCCCACAATCCCAACAGGATTGGGATGCCAGCCTTTTGACCTCATTTAACTTTACCTCCTTTAAAGCTTTATCTCCAAATACATTCACATCGGGGGTTAGGCCTTCTACCTATATGTTTTGAGTAGGAAAGCAAGGAGGAATCCTAAAAGATTCCATATGGTTTGAGCAGAGGATGCATAGAATATGAAAGTGTGGTGAAGGCTGAGGGTGGAAGGAAGGTCTGGTTTGAACTCTCTTCACATTAGGAAATCTCGAGAATTTCACTGATTTATTTATTTATTTTTCCCCCCCTCTCTCAAATTCTGATATCAAAAAAAGATTTCTGGACTAAGAGTAGAGGGATGTCCAGAGCTTAATAATGAAAACTCTGGGTGAATCACTTGAGCCTCAGTTTCTTTAACTTAGAAATATTCCTGGATTGTTGGATTTTCTGAGATAATGGCTATGGCATGTCTTGGCAGCCTGAAAGTACCGTGTAATATTTGAGGGTTGCTAATTATTATTTTAATCTTAAATCAGACCAGCTAGTTTTCCTATAAACACATTCCATGACTTTGGTGTCCCTCCCCTATGTGACTCACACTGAAACCCTAAATGGGTCACTGGTCAGTCCCGTGTTTCTTACAGCATCCCCTTAGTTCATTGTTCTTGTTGTTGTTTTCTAAGATAGAAACTTAACAAAAAAAGTTAATTAACCAACTTGGCTGCATTGGATCTTAGTTGAGGCCGATGGGGACTTTTCATGGCGGCAGATGGGCTCTAGTTGGGGTGTGAGGGTTTAGTTGCCCCACACATCTGGGATCTTAGTTCCCCAACCAGGGACCAAACCCGTGTTCCCTGCATTGCAAAGTGGATTCTTAACCACCTGTCTACTAGGGATCCCCGTTCAGTATTCTTTGTCATTTTCCCCGCTAATCTTTTTTAAGAACTGGCAGAATTCTTTTTTTTTTTTTAATTAGTCTACTCTTTGGATCAAAAAAATAATTTGGAGCACCCTAAAAATTTCTTTTTGAAAAATGTTCCCCAATTATTTCTAATTATATTTTTTCTTCTGCCCCTTAACTGCCTTGCCCAGCAAAATCGTTCTCAAGCCTCTGCATGGCAGCAGTGCTTCTCTGCCTTCCAGGCCAAAACATGGACTATTAAGTAGAACGTGGACTATTAAGTGAATGTACATTTCTGAATGCCCGCTGCAGATGGATCACCCTAGAAGTCCTGCCTTTCTATAAAGTAATTTTCTAAGTGACACAGAAGTCATTTCTACTGTGAAATGTCTTTATTTTCCATCATACTTAATTGTCCTGTTATTTTGTGCAAAATGTACCCACATTTAATGCTCATATATATATTTATTTGTTATTTGTGGGGAATAACTTAAAAGAGTATATATTTTAACATATCAGAATTTCAACTTCAAAGTCAGTGTGGTCCTTTGAGACATTATAAACTTTGCATCTGAAATTTTGTATTTCTCATTTTCCGAGGGATTTCTTAAAAGCTCCTTTCAGTTCTTTTATGTATTGAAATAATCCAAGAAACTAGTAGAGGAGAATTTTTTAAAATCAATCAAAATAAGACAGTGAAACTGGTCTACATAACTTATCAGCTGTTACTATCCATATTTTTCTTTATGTATATGGCTTTTATTTTATTTCAACCAGAATCCTGATCTTGTGATCATAGAAAGTTGTTCATTGCCATTTGATTAATATTATGCTATCATAAACTACTCTTTACTGTAGGGATAGTGAAGAATTTAAATTGCTTTCCTGGAAAGAGGAACAAATGCTGAGGGGACAAACAGATCCAATCACCAAGTTCCCTTCCTGATCCCAAAAGTTACATTTTACTTACTCTCACTTATGAAACAGTGTGATCATTTTCAGTAAAGTCACAGTTCTTTCCATGGAAAGATATTTGACATAAATAATTATTTAAGGATGAAGGTGACACCAGTACTTAAAGTGCTTGCAAAATATGAATTGACTTTGCTTAAATTTCAGAAATAAAAGTTAGTACACATAAGCACATTTTCTCTCAGCATTGAAAAATTCTAGTCTATAATCTACCTGCTTGCTAAGAATGGTGGTGGTGGTTTAATCCCTTAGTCATGTCCAACTCTTTGCGACCTTATGGACTGTATAGCCCACTAGGCTTCTCTGTCCATGGGATTTCCCAGGCATGAATACTGGAATGGGATAAAGATATTGTTTAAAGATTTTTATCAAGATATTCTTCTCTAGAAATAGATTTAATGTGTTATTCTGTTTTTCATCTGTTTTCTCTCTACTGCCACCTAGTGGATTAAATGCAAGTTTACCTGTCAATTAAAATCAAGGGAAGGAAATGAATAACATGAAATTTATCCATGATGATGAGTTATTGTTACTTTTTTTAGTAGAGTGTAGGTTGCAAAAAATACAAGAGTGAAAAAAGTCCAGGCATTCATGTTATATCAGTAATAAAATGCCTATCAGCTTATCCATAAATAAGGTATTTTATTTAGAACATTAGAAGCTAGGTAAATTATTGATACTGTGTCCTGCGTATTGTATTTCTAAATTATGTTGAGAAGCTTAATTCCTTAGTACAATGGTCAATAATTTTTTTTTTAATGTAAAGCTTCAAAGCCCCTCTGATATGAAGTGTACTTACTTAACTGACAGGTAAATAAAAATGCAGAGATAAGATAGTCAATTTTTATCAAAGTTGGGAAGAAAGGCAGATACGTGTGTTATTCTGGGAATTTCTTTTTCCAAATAATGAAACCAATAAAAGCAAATGGAGTTTAAGTCTCCTCATTCTTTGTAGGGGTGACCTTTTCAGCCTCCACTAAAGAACAAACCCAAATGAGCAAAAAAAAACAAAAAAACAAAAAAAACCCAAAACCTGTTGTTACTTGCTGGCTGTTTGGCTGAAAGTTTTCACTATTGTCTCAGGTCCAGAGGATTTGTTAACAAAATAAGCCACGCGTTATATACAAATAAACAATGCAAATATTTCTTGGAGAGCAATAGAACATACATCACCAAATTGGATTTGCCAACATCTGTACTTAAACAGCACTGGGAAATCTCGAGTGACAGCAGCCTGGAGTTCCAATTAGGAAAAGTTCCCAGGCAGCGTGTCCACTTTGTGGGTGAGACTTCAAAGATTCCATTGCTCCCACTTATAATCCCAGGATGCAAACTGATAGATCCTGATCAGTTCAGTACAGTTCAGTCGCTCAGTCGTGTCCAACACTTTGAGACACCAAGGACTGCAGCACCCCAGGCTTCCCTGTCCATCGCCAATTCCCAGAGCTTGCTCGTAAACTCATGTCTATCGAGTCAGTGATGCTATCCAACCATCTCATCCTGTGTCATTCCCTCCTCCTGCCTCCAATCTTTCCCAGCATCAGAGTCTTTTCCAGTGAGTCAGTTCTTCGCATCAGGTGGCCAAAGTATTGGAGCTTCAGCTTCAGCATCAGTCCTTCCAATGAATATTCAGGATTGATTTCCTTTAGGATTGACTGATTGGATCTCCTTGCAATCTAAAGGACTCTCAAGAATTTTCTCCAACACCACAGTTCAAAAGCATCAATTCTTCAGTGCTCAGCTTTCTTTATGGTCCAGCTCTCACATTCATACATGACTACTGGAAAAGCCATAGCTTTGGCTAGACGGACCTTTGTCGGCAAAGTAATGTCTCTGCTTTTTAATATGCTGTCTAGGTTGGTCATAACTTTCCTTCCAAAGAGTAAGCGTCTTTTAATTTCATGGCTGCAGTCACCATCTGCAGTGATTTTGGAGCCCAAGAAAATAAAGTCTGTCACTGTTTCCATCGTTTCTCCATCTATTTGCCATGAAGTGATGGGACCGGATGCCATGATCTTAGTTTTCTAAATGTTGAGTTGTAACAGCCAGCTTTTTCACTCTTCTCTTTCATCAAGAGACTCTTCCCTTTCTGCCATAAGAGTGGTGTCATCTGCATATCTAAGGTTACTGATAAATCATCATCAATCTGCCAGCAAAACTGCAGCAATGGTTCAGTTCAGTTCAGTCGCTCAGTCGTGTCCGACTCTTTGTGACCCCATGAATCGCAGCACGCCAGGCCTCCCTGTCCATCACCATCTCCCGGAGTTCACTCAGACTCATGTCCATCAAGTCAGTGATGCCATCCAGCCATCTCATCCTGGGTCGTCCCCTTCTCCTCCTGCCCCCAATCCCTCCCAGCATCAGAGTCTTTTCAAATGAGTCAACTCGTCACATGAGGTAGCCAAAGTACTGGAGTTTCAGCTTTAGCATCAGTCCTTCCAAAGAACACCCAGGACTAATCTCCTTCAGAATGGACTGGTTGGATCTCCTTGCAGTCCCAGGGACTCTCAAGAGTCTTCTCCAACACCACAGTTCAAACGCATCAATTCTTCTGCGCTCAGCCTCCTTCACAGTCCAACTCTCACATCCATATGTGACCACTGGAAAAACCATAGCCTTGACTAAGACAGACCTTAGTTGGCAAAGTAATGTCTCTGCTTTTGAATATACTATCTAGGTTGGTCATAACTTTTCTTCCAAGGAGTAAGCGTCTTTTAATTTCATGGTTGCAGTCACCATCTGCAGTGATTTTGGAGCCCCCCAAAAATAAAGTCTGACACTGTTTCCCCATCTATTTGCCATGAAGTGATGGGACCAGATGCCATGATCTTCGTTTTCTGAATGTTGAGCTTAAGCCAACTTTTTCACTCTCCTCTTTCACTTTCATCAAGAGGCTTTTTAGCTCCTCTTCACTTTCTGCCATAATGGTATTATGTTAATTCTTTACAATGCTGTTTCCTTTTTTGGAGATGGAAATGACAACCGACTTCAGTAGGCTTGCCTGGAGAATCCCATGGACAAAGGAACCTGGTGGGCTACAGAGGCTAAAAGGACTGAGCAACTGACACTTGCTTTGTTACGCAAATCTTGGAATGTTACTAAGTCCTAGGAGTGGTAGGCCAGACCTCCTCAGGGGACTTGACCAATTCCAGGATCTGCTCCCTGTCTGTCTATTGTGTTTCTCTTCTAACACTCACGGCAGGTGTGGCTGACACCCACAGCAGTAGTCAGGGCTGGATCCATGTAGGTTATAAGCAAGGTCGGAGGCCTGCTCTGCTTTGTCTCTGAAGGCTAAACAAGACTATTTAATTTCCCTAACACTGATTCATTTCTTTGTCTTTTTTTTTTTTTTTAATTTGAACTTTTTATTTTGCATGGGAGTATAGCCTATTAACAATGTTGTGACAGTTTCAGGTGGACAGCAAAGCGACTCAGCCATACATAGACGTGTGTCCATTGTCCCCCAAACTCCGCTCCCATCCAGGCTGCCACATAACATTGAGCAGAGTTCCCTGTGCTATACTTTAAATCCTTGTTGAATACAGTTGCGTGTTCTTGTCAATCCTAAACATGCAAGCTATCCTTTCACCCCATCCTTCCCCCATGGCAACCATAAGTTCATTATTTAAGTCTGTGAACTGACTCATTTCCTTAACTTGGTATCTGTCGCTCTTTATCCATTTCCTCTGGGGCCAGCCAAGCCCTGTGTGACCCTCAGGTTCACACGCTGTGTGAATGGACTCAGGTTCCCATTTCGTAAGCCTCTCTGGTGGCATCAGAATGTGCATATACAAACACATTGTATCAGGCTTACACATCTTTTGCCTACCTGATTCTTCATCTGGGCATAAGTAGTGGGTGAGGCTCCTTGAGCTAACAGGTGGCAGAAGAGATTTAATTGAAATTCAGAAAAAAAAATATATCCCCAGGCTCACTTTTAGCTAGTTTCATTAAATATTACAAAAGTCACGAATTGGCTAAATTTGAGTCTTCTCTCATTATTTTCACACCAGATTGCTACCCCATCCAGGCAGACTAGGCTTCTTTTTTGAAGACTCAATGTATGTATTCTATTGTCCAAGATTTAATATAATAGTCTTAATTTGTTTCCTTACCTGCGTGGCCTATAACTGTACAGGATAGCCCAGCAACCTTTAATGCCTTTAGAATATGTGGCCCTCAAACCTTTTTAGTTTCTCAGTTTTCCTGTTTATTTATTATTATTATTTTTTTTTTGGATATTTATTTATTTATTTATTTTTAAAAAATTTTAAGTCTTTTTTATTTTTTTCTTTATTTTTTTTTTAATTTATTTTTTATTTTACTTTACAATGCTGTATTGGTTTTGCCATACATTGACATGAATCCACCACGGGTGTACATGCGTTCCCAAACATGAACCCCCCTCCCACCCCCCTCCCCACAACATCTCTCTGGGTCAGTTTTCCTGTTTAAAAACCAACTGAGAGTAATTACTTTTGTGCTGAAGAAATTTATGATTGCATGGTTGGCTTGTGATTTTCTCAGTGTTTGTGGGGAAGGTCGTTTTCTCTCTTTGTCATTCCTAATACGAATTCCTGAGTCCTTCGTCCTGTGTCTTTTGGTGGGCAGGGGCCCGGGTGGCGGGGATTTGTCTTGTCTGATGTCTTTGCTTCTAGTGAAGCTACAGTTTTGGTGTCTGTTATCTGTCACAGTTGGATATGCTAATGGCACTTTCTCCAGCCCAAGTCTGCTGGCACCAGAATGTTCTGAACGAAGTAGAAGGGCAAGTTAGAGAAGCAGATGTTAGGTTTAACCCCCCAAAACTGAAATCATGTCTAGGTTCTTTCCTTTTTCAGTTCCCAATCAGTGCAATCCTGAAAGGTGTTATATGGCTAGTTGTCAAAAGTATATGGCTAGTTGACAATGTACTGGTCTTCCCAGGTGGCTCATTGGTAAAGAATCTGCTGCCAATGCAGGTGCCCCAGGAGACGTGGGTTCGATCGCTGGGTCAGGAAGGTCCCCTGGAGGAGGAAATGGCAACCCTCTCCAGTATTCTTGCCTGGGATAATCCCATGTACAGAGGAGCCTGGTGAGCTACTGTCCATGAGGTCGCAAAGAGTCAGACAGGACAGAGCAACTGAGCATGCACAAAAAACCTACTAATAAAACAATAGACAAATTTGCCTTTCCTTTAAAATCGTAACTGAAAGCAAAGCAAAATGGAACCAAGTCTTGGTGTTCTCTTCGTAGAAGACCATCAGGCTTTGTGTAACTCAGCTTCAGAAGTAGCAGTGGTCATCTGTGGCTTCTGGGAGATGTTGCAGGTCTGCTCTAGACTTTGAGACTGGCATCTGCCTTTTAGATTAACAGTTGTGTGTACTTTTACTATATTCCAGCCTTCTCTGGGAGTCAAGAAGCCGACTAAAGCCCTGCTCTTTGTAATCTTGAGCCCAGTGGGACCTTATTTTTCCAGTGGAAGCTTTAATCCTGTGTCCCTGTGGGCCAACCCGAAGTATGTAAGAGCCTGGAAAGGTGGGACCGGAGACTGCAAGATGGGAGGGTAAGTTGGTCTGTGTTTCTGTCTAAAGGATAGAGTCCCTTGTGACCATTTAGTTATGACCATTTCACTTCAATACAAATATATATATATTAGTATTCACACTGGAATGTTCATTTTTATTTCGTGTTTAGCCTTCAGTGGTTTGAATGTGCTAGCTGTTTGAAGGATAACCTCTGCGGCCCTTTATAAGGGAGAAACATTGACTGTTAACACCTAAGCAAGAACTAAAGTAACTAAACCAGGAATGAAATCAATGCTCTTTGGATGAACTGCCCGGGATGCTGGTCCCTGGCCGCAGGCTGACAGTTGGCATTCGAGAGCATCTGGTGTTGGGGCATAAGCTCTCAGTCGGCTCCAAGGAGCCCTGTCTGGGGAAGGTGCCTGCTTCACTGAAGTGCTGTCTTCATTCCCGCAGATTGCGACCATATCTGCTGCCAACTGGCTGTGGGACAGCCCTGCTTTGGCTCGGTCGGGCCAGTCTCATAGGCCATATGTAGCTGGCTGGAAATAAAAGAGCATTTGAAAGTGTTAGACAATTTCAGGGGTGGACTTGGCCGTGAATCGGGAATGCCCCGACGGATGAACAAGAATAGCTGGGTTACCCAGCGTGGCTCTTCCTTTGGAAGAGCACCAGCTGGCCTGCAAGGTGACCCAGTGGCAGTCTTCTGGGCCCTGGTGCAAAAACTGTAGAGTCTCAGAGCCCTGGGAGAGAGAAAGGATGTGGTGCTGACATGCCAGAGAGACCTTGACAGCTGGCTTTGAACCCTCCATAGACTTTTTCTATTTCTCACTTTTCTAACCCCAAAAAGGCATGGTGGTAAAATGCTATGTCCTGTCATCCCTATTGGCATTCACTCACTAGCTGCATTCCCTCATCGGGTCAGAAAAATCCTGACAGTGGTGGCTTAGTTGCTAGGTTGTATCCGACTCTTGCAACCGCATGGACTGCAGCATGCCAGGCTCTTCTGTCCATGGAATTTTCCAGGCAAGAATAGTAGAATAGGTTGCCATTTCCTTCTCCAGGGGATCTTCCCAACCCAGGGATCAAACCCAGGTATCCTGCATTACAGGCAGATTCTTTACTGACTGAGCTATGAGGGAAGCCCAGAAAAAAAAGAAAACAATTCTGATGGAGTTCATTAAATAAACTAAGTCACTTTATTCCATGTTAGATCTCCTTCCTAAGTCCTAGGCTAGCCAGGTCAAAAACTTTTTTGTTTGTTCTCTCGATGGCTTTTTTACTTTTTCAGACTTATTCACAGAGCATATCTGTATTACTCTATTAAAACTTCTCTCAGTGCACACTGCAGTAAAGCAACAGTCTTGATGAAGAGATAACATAAAATTTTTTCTTTAAATCTTACTCTCTAGCTCCCCCTACCTGCCTTGGGAAAAGATAACCTGGGAACACAAACTGCAGAGAATCCTTTAGTTTGGTGTCTGGGCAGATGGTTATTTGTTACAAAGATGATATTGAGGCAGTCTCATAGAATATATGATCATTAAAGAGCAATTAAAACTCAATACTTTCTGTACAACACAAAGACTGAACTCCGGCGTTACTATGAACAACTAGTATTTCAATATTGTCTCATCAGTTCTAACAAGTGTACCCCACTAATGTGAGATGTCAATAAGAAGGGAAATGGAAATTGAGCAATAAGAGTTATAGAAGCTCTGTTTTTTGCTCAGGTTTTCTGTAATCTGAAACTTCTCTAAGAAATAAAGCCAACTATAAAATAAATGACTAGTTTGACTCATTAGGCTCAGGTGGACCAGAATCAGTGGACATTGACTTGAAATTTCTTAGAGAAGAGAGTATTGGGCCTCATACATAAAAGCAAAATTGGCAAGAGGGCAGGCATGAAGCAGAGAGTGGATTCATCACAGACCCGCCTGTTGTTTCCAAGAGTTTCAAAGCTCTCTGCTCCGGTACTCCCAACCTGGAGGAGCACAGGGAAACATCTACCGTCATTCAGTTTAGATAACAAAGACATTTGGCGGCAACCTTAGATTTATGTATTATTGTTCTTTTCTAGACCTAACTTATTCAGTGCTGTGCTCTGCTTAGTTGCTCAGTTGTGTCCGACTCTTTGCAACCCCATGGACTGTAGCCCTCCAGGCTCCTCTGTCCATGGGGATATTCCAGGCAAGAATGCTGGAATGGGTTGCCATGCCCTCCTCCAACTTATTCAATAGTTACCTTCTAATCCTTTTTTAGTACTTCTGTAGTCAATTGGTAGTTATTAAATATCTATTGACTTTCACAAGCTCAAGAGTTTTCTGCTTTCTGTCTAAGTGAGTCTGAGGAAGAGAGAGAATATATGTATTTTTTAAATTCTAAAAAACTTAGATTAATTTAAATTCTAAGTCTTAGTTTCCTCATTGATAAAGTGAGGGTAATAATGCCCACTTTACCTGTGAGGATGAAGGAGGATAATGTGAAGTGCCTAGGATCCTGGCTGGCACTTAGGGAGCTCTCAACAAGTATGGAGTTAGAACCTGGCAGTTTCCAGTGTGGATTTGGGAATAAGAGATACCAACAAATCATGCACGTATCTGCATGATCTTATGCAATTAAGTCCTTTCTCCCTACAAGTCCTCAAAAGTATAATAACATCTGGGTTGTGTTAAGACAATTCGTTGAAATAATGGGGTTCAGAACGTAGTACCCTGCCTGGTAGGTGGTACTCTCTCAACAAACAATAGTTTATATTATGAGGCTCTCTTTCTTTCTGGTTTCATCTCCTGGACTCTCTCCTAGGAGCAATCAGTTAGACTGCACACAGTAGGATTTACTCTTTTGGAAGGATAGATTTAATATTCCTAGTCTCCCAGATTCTACATTAAAATTATATGTAGACAGTTTTCCCACTTTTTCATTTTCCTCTTTCCTCCAAGGATATGTGTTTTCCTTCTTAATATTGGCAGCATATGGAAGGAAGCCCAAGTATATTACCAAAGTATCAATAACCCAGTGGACATTAATAATATAGTTTACACCTGAGAGAGAATTTTGATACACATTTGTATTTGGGGAAGAACACACCTATATATGGACTTCCCTGGGCTCATTGGTAAAGGATCCAAGGGAGATGGAGGTTCAATCCCTGGGTCAGGAGATTCCCACTCCAGTATTCGTGCCTGGGAAGTCCCATGGACAGAGGAGGCAGGCGGACTACAGTCCATGGGGGTCACAAAAGAGTCGCATATAACTTGGCAGCTAAACAACAAGAAGTAGACAGTAAAGAGCTGCATCGGGGCCTGTTGGCTCCAAACCCACGCTCTGTCTACAAACTCTCCCTGCAGGCTGGTCTGTACTCCTTAAAAAGTATTCATAATTGAACCCAGCGACTGCGTATTTGCCATTAGTTCTGAATATGGGTGGTCTGATGTTTTATGGTCATTAAAAATGAAAGCCTCCTGAATATTAGAATTGTGTCATCTCCATACTGACTAGTAATTTACATTTCATTGCCTGTGTTTTGAAGTATACATGTTGAGGGTCTTTTAAAGGAATCTGAATACCCTGGTGTAAGTAAATCTCATCATTCCCCAGATTGTATGATGTCTATTTCCCATAGCTTTCTAGAATAATTCAGTTATTAGTCACTAGTCTTTGAGTTACAGGTCAGAAAACTAGCTCAATCCATCTTGAGTAGAGAAGGGAATGACTGGCTCATGTTAGTAGGATGGTAGCTGTGGACCAATAAGAGCTCGAATCATTGTCACCAGACTTTGCCCTTGTATATGTCCTACTCGTGCTGCGTCCACCCCAGTCTCTCTCTTCTCTCCTTTTCCCTCTCTTTCCATCCTTCCCCCATCTCTTGTCTAAGCTTCTGGCTATGTGTTAGCATAAGGCTCTCCTAATTCAGGTATCTTCTCCTTTGAAGGCTGGTGATCATGGATACAAGAGACCCAGCATCATAGCAGACAAGCTCCCACCATTCTCAAAGGGGAAAAATACATTTTTCAAAGGGTTTTGTACATTGAAATGAATGAGTGAGTAAACTCAAAGAAGAACTTATGAGCAACTTAGTTACTTGTCCACTCTTTTCTTCAGTTGTGGTAGGGGCAGGATGCTATCATTGTCAACCCCAGCAGAATGACTTGGCTGCATAGGAAGGGCCCAGGAGAATATAGTGAGAAGAGAGGAGAAGCTGTGCAGATGAGAATGGCATGTAGCCACTGGGATATATGGCTTCTGTGTTTAAGTTACACTTTGACTTAGGAAATACTAAAAATTTAATCTTGCCCAGATATAAAAGAGATCATTTAAAAGGCCTAGGTGGGTATTTTCTGGAAGGTAATAATAACATTAATTTTTTGGTAGTATGTTTGATTGTTTCTATGTTCTTCTTGGGGCTTCATAGTCCAAGGATGGGTCTAGGGTTTTTTTCCTAGTCCTGACTGTCTTAGAGGAGTGCTTTCAAACTTGTTTGCTGATATCTTCTAAAAGCCAAGGAAAGTGAATTATACAGCCAGAAGCATAGAAAGGCAAACAAGCATCACATATATTTGAGGCCTCTCATGTTTTATCTAAAGCATTGATTCATATTTTGTATTCTACTGAATACTTTTCCCATTTAAGTTTAATAAAAGATAAATTTAAAACATTACTTCCTTTTCTCCTAAAGTGAAAGTGAAGTTGCTCAGTTGTGTCTGACTCTTTGCGATCTCATGGACTGTAGTCTACCAGGCTTCTCTGTCCATGGGATCTTCCAGGCAAGAGTACTGGAGTGGGTTGCCATTTCCTTCTCCAGGGGATATTCCTGACCCAGGGATCTAACCCAGGTCTCCTGCATTGCAGGCAGACCTCTGAGCCACCAGGGAAGCCCCAATCCTTTTCTCCTAAAGCAACATATAATTGGAGAACTCATTAATGAGGATAGTGAGAGCTAGGCATCATTATGAATGAACCTACTTATGCCAAATAAAAATTTAAGGTATAAAAAGCATTAATATTTCTGTTTAATTTAGAAGTCATTTCTCTTTCCAAATGATAGACCATTTGTCAAAATATATCTTCTTTAAAAAGAATTCGAATATATCTAAATTTCTTGTCTCTTTAGTTTGAATTTATTCTCCACGAGCCATGTGTATGTGTGTGTTAAATGTCAGTTGTATCTAACACTCTGACTTACAGAGGAAAGTGCTCCCCTACCAAGTTTACTTAAACTTCTAGGAGTCAGGTAACAAATGAATGAATGAGTGAGTAAATAAATTACTATTATAAACTACATTGTCATTCCAGGAAGATATGCCATGTTCCTTTGAATAATCCAAGGTGAATAGTATCAATTGAGAAAAACAGGTTTTGGGAACATTTTTTGGTTAAAATCAGGAATTTTTAGCCTCTTGTCTTACTTTTAGGGAATTTAGACATTGAAGCCTCTTGTCTTACTTTTAGGGAATTTAGACATTGAACAATAGGTATATCTTGATTATATTGAAAGGTACCAGTTAAAGCATGGAGTTGGTGCTCTGCTAATGAACAGATATAACTTGATATAAATTACTCCTCTAAGCTTCAGTTTCTCATCTGAACCATGGGACTAATGATCGTCGTGAACTCAATAGTGTTTTGTGGGGTTTAAATGAAATATTCTTGTTCAGTCACTAAGTCATGTCTGACTCTTTGCGACCCCCATAGACTGCAACACACTGGACTTCTGTGTCCTTCACTATCTCTGAGAATTTGCTTAGATTCATGTCCATTGAGTCAGTGATGCTATGTAACCAGCTCATCCTCTGCTGCCCTCTTCTCCTTTTGCCTTCAATCTTTCCCAGCATCATGGTCTTTTCCAGTGAAAAGAACTAGAACGTTAGAACAAAGGGAAAAAGTAGCACGCCTCCAAAATGAAGTAATTCATGTAAAATTGATTGGCATGTGAAAAAAATACTCAATAACTTTTAAGTGTTGTTGACTTGGCTCTTCACCTGTGTTCTCTCTTTTCAAGTTAGAATTGCACAACGTTTGTTTGATCACTCTCTCCCAAATGAATGCAGTTAGACCACATAGATTCTCTAATGTGTTTCCTCTAATATCATGCAGTTAACTGGAGAGGATATATAATTAAGAACCTAGTACATTGACTACATCCATGCTTGATTTAAAGACTTGCTGGGAGGTAGGGGCTGAAGTATATTCATAATCATGTGTTTCCTCTTTCTTAAAAGGAATTATGGCTCATCTCTTTTTGCCCAATGTGAAGCAGTGGAAAATGCGTGTCAGCAGGTTCTGTGGCTCTATGGAGAAGATAATCAAATAACTGAAGTTGGAACTATGAATCTTTTTCTTTATTGGATAAATGGAGATGGAGGTAATCCACTCAGATTTCAGCTCTCTGCTATTTTTCAATCATTTTCAGTGGGATTGGAGAGAAAAGAGCTAAAACCTTAGAACAAGAGAGCAAGTAGCACAATTCCAAGATCTTAAGATTTTCTGTGCTTTTGCTGTCCAAGTATACATGAGTTTACAGTATTTACAAAGATTTTTGGCTTTGTTTTTTGGCTTTAGATATACTTACTTTTGAGTTGTCAACTTAAGGAATTTAAATCTCCACTACTTGAAAATGTGCTGCCTTATTCTTTTTATGATCTTATCATTTTTCCTATCTGATTATTTCCATGGTCACTTACCATGCCTGCATGCATGCTCAGTCGCTTCAGCCGTGTCTGACTCTTTGTGACCTCATGGATTTTAGCCCGCTAGGCTTCTCTGCCCATGGCATTTCCCAGGCAAGAATAGTGAAGTAGGTTACCATGTTCTCCTACAGGGACTCTTCCCAACCCAGGGATTGAACCCACCTCTCCTCCATGGCAGGTGGATTCTTTACGTCTGAGCCACTGGGGAAGCCTGTGGTCATTTACCATATACTATGTATAAAACACTGTAGTGATAAACACAGTCTACTCTTTCTACTGATAATGAAATTTAGTGCACTCTCTTATTGTAATTCGTTTAACAATCATTGCCCTTTCTACATATTTTGATAATACATTAGAAGCCTTCCAGATTTACACTGGAGCTCTATTTGAATAAAGGACCCCGTTTTTAGGACAAATTGGTCTTATTTGGGGATTGTATTTAGATTGTGGTTCATTTAAGACCATTAATATATGTCTACTACAAAAATCAGTACTTCTTTATTACCTTTAATATCCTGAATGCTCACTTTCCTTCTTTGCAGTTCTTTTCTTTTAAATTAGTTGGCAGAAACCACAGACTAGAAATGTAAAATGATAAGTTTCCAAATGTGGCTCCTCTATCTATGGGATTCTCCAGGCAAGAATACTGGAGTGGGTAGTCATTCCCTTCTCCAGGGGATCGTCCTAAGCCAGAGATTGAACCCGAGTCTCCTGCATTGCAGGCGGATTCTTTACAGTCTGAGCCACCAGGGAAAGCCCAAATGTAAAATGATAAGTTTCCAAAGATTGATTTGAGTTTGAACAATTTTTTGACCAACCTAATACTGCTGAAATCTTGGGATTGGTTTTAATTCAGATTTTAAATGAAATTTTAATTTTAAAGCTGATATAGTAGCTCCTTGCTCTTTTGTTATTTGGCTACAAATAGAGGGAAATGGTGATTCAGATGTAGCTGACTTCAGAGCTAATTTGAGCATTGCTTTCAGAGAATTACAAAATGAGCCTTATATTCCAGTCACAGCGAGAATAAACAGAAGGTGTGGTGAGTACACCATGTTCTGGGATTGATCCTTGGTAACACTTGGCATATGAAAAGCCAGGTATAAAAATATATATATATATATATATATAAAGAAAAGAAAAGCCAGGTATAGATTATGTTTGTCCTTCCTTACCTGGCTGTTTGTAGTTGACACTCTTGAAAAACAAAATTTGTACTGGAATATCTGTGATTTCTAAATTGGAGTTATTGCATATGACATAATCAAAAGCTGTTCTGAAAGTTGACAGCCACTGTTGAACTCTGTACATAGGAGATAATAAATTGATTCAGTTCATTCTTTCCATCTACCCACTGCCGTCCCCATCGCCAAGAAAACCCACGCAACCCCTAGCAAAACCAGTGACATCATACAGAAGTGGCACCATCCTTATTTATGGATGGGAGATGTCAGGATTTAAGCACAGTCTGAATCAGAGCTACATGATTTAACCAGAAACACCAGAAACCGTCCTGGTGAAAAATGACCCCTTATGCAAACAATAATCTTGAACCATTTCCATGGCTTTTAAAGGTCAGAAGAGAATTGAATGAATTTGTCTTCTAACTCTTATAAAATATACAAGACCTTGAGAGTTCCTATTCAGGTTACGGTTGCCTGAGATAAGTATAGTTTTAATGTGAAGATGCTCCTTCAATTTGAGGGTGTTCACTGACAGATCAGATAAAATTTAAGGGGAAAGGAAATGGAGCAAATGTTTGAACAGCACTCTGAGAGAAGTGAGGGGAATGTCAGGAACAATCTTTGGGCTTAAAAAGAAAACAGACATTGCAGCAACTCTAGTAACTTTGATTTATACTTTGTGGCTTTAGGAAAAGACAAAGAATAATGCACTGAAGATCAGCAAAATGTTGAGCTTTTTTCCCAAAAAGCTTTCCAATAAGAGTTACAAGCAGAGTTCTTTCCATGAGCACCCACTCACCATTCCTTTGGGCCAAGGTAGCTGCCACAGCGCTGTGCCCTGCTTTGCGGCACTTGGCTTGGAAATCATGGTTTTTTTTTTTGTTTGTTTTTAAACTGAAGTATAGTTGATTTACAAGGTTGTGTTAGTTTCAGGTGTATATCAGAGTGATTCAGTGTGTGTGTGTGTGTTTATATTCTTTTTAAAATTCTTTTCCCTTATAGGTTATCACAACACTGAGTAGAGTTCCTTGTGCTAGACAGAAGGTCCTTTTTGACTGTCTATTCATGTGGGTTTTGATTCCATAACTGCAGCCCTGATTGTAAGGTCACATGGCCCCCAATTCTGTTTTCATTGATGAGTCATATGACATACACACTTACTGTTCACTGTTGAGAAAGCAATATTAGCTGATACTAGACACTGGAACTACTGTGACAGTAAGATGGGATTGTCATGGTTGAGTTTCACAGTGAGTTCGGGACGCATTTACACCAGCTCTGCTCAGGGTACTCTTGCTGGGTGGCTGCTCACTCACCTCCTTCAAGTCTTTGCCAGACACCCATTCTCAGTAAGCCTTTTCTTGGATACCTAAATACACATCTTAAACTCTCTCCCCAACACTCCCCATCACCTTCTTTTTTTCCCCTTCCATTGCCTAACATGCTATTTAATATAATTGTTTGCCTCTGCCCATTAGAAAGTGAGCAAGGAGTTACATCGATTTTGTTCCCTGATGTATCCCTCATACTTAGAGTGGCCAGCGGCACTGATGCTGACACTGATACTGATAGATGGTCAGTATATATTGCTGAATGAATGAATGATTGTGCTCTTGGTGTTTGGGTCATTAACACAAACCCACATTCCTGGTTCTCATTAGTGCTTGAATTTGGGAAGTCAGATGAATCCTGCTGTTATTGCTTCTAAACTCTTCATCTCCCCCAAATGATTTCTCTGTCAAAAACAAGCTGCGTTCGTAGGCTCTGTTTTCCTCCTGTTGAGCAATCTGGAGCTCATTCTGGCTCTTGTAAGCTTGTTTGTGGTTGCAGAGGAAAATGAATATTTCTCACCCAAATGTTGTCATGTCATCATCTCTGTCTGGCAACCAGAGAAGCAGATGTTCTCTTCCTTGACCTCAGGCTAGTGGTTACAGATTTGGGTGTTACATATGTTTCACAAAACTGCATTTGCACATGCGGGGCCACTGTTTTCATTGAACTCTATGCAGTCTTAGGAGGAGGGCATGGCAACCCATTCCAGTATTTTTGCCTGGAGAATCCCATGGACAAAGGAGCCTGGTAGGCTACAGTCCATGAGGTCACAAAGGTTTGGACACGACTGAAGTGACTTAGCACATGGTCTTAAAGCCCAGCAAGCTTTAGGGGAGGTCCAGTCTGGGGGCACTACAATTGTTTGTTTATATGTGTGGGGTGTATGTGTGCATACACGTATAGATCTGTACATCCATATATCCAGCTTGCTTGCTATTGCAAAACACTTGTTTATCTTGAGATCAAAGTAGCCCCCAAAACATTGCCCAAAACAAATTTTCTTCTTTTGAAACAGTGGTTTCCAGCAGATGATTTTTTGACTCAAAATTCAAAATCATACTGCTATATCCTAGCAAAGAGGATTTTTTTTTAAACTCAAGAACATGTATTACATACCACTCCAGGCCAGGCATGTTGTTGAGTTTTGGGGACACAGGAGTAAACATAGAGTCCTGGCATTCCAGAGAGCTGTGTTGTTGTTGGGGACGTCTCATGTGGCCACAGTGAAGTGGATGAGTCCAGAGCACAGTCTACAAAAGGAAAGGGCGGTGGCCACAGTGTTGAGAGACTTGAGCGCTGACGGTGTTCCCCAGTGTCACTGACCTTGGGAAGTCCCATGTTTCTTCAACCTCAGTTTCTCCTTCTGGAAAGCAGGACTGCTCTAGGTGATCTCTAAAGTCCTTTCAGGCTGCATCAAGTGGCTCTGGAGCTCAAAGACCGATTTCTACCCAACTTTTGCTACCCAGTGGTCCTTTCCAGCATCCCTTGTGAAGACACATGACAGGCAACACATCTGTTCTGAGGTTCAACATCTATATAAAATGATGGCTTAAGGCTTGAATTTCTCACTAGATTCAGCTTCCTGGGTGCCAGAGGTGAGGAGGAAGGGGAATGTTGAGTACCAGAGGCATCCTTCTGTAAGGAGGCTGTGTGGCTGGTGTGCCACACTCTTTTTTTTTTTGGTAAGATTTATTTAGTTTTGGGTGTACTGGGTCTTTGTGGCTGTGAGCGGGGGTTATTTGTGGCAGTGCGCAGGCTTCTCAAAGCAATGGCTTCTCTTGTTGTGGAGCACAGGCTCTAGGCGCGTGAGCTTCAGTAGCTGTGGCACCCAGACTCAGTAGTTATGGCACATAGGCTTAGTTTAATTGTCCCATGGCTTGTGGGATCGTCCCCGACCAGGGATCGAACCTATGCTCCCTGCATCGGCAGGCAAATTCTCAACTGCTAGGCCCCCAGGGAAGCACCACACTGAGTCTTGTAGACAGGTCGTCATGACAACTTGCCCTGTGGTTGGGAGTGTCTGCAGTCATTCTCTTAGTAGACCAGTGTCTTGGTTTTGGCCCTGTGGGTCACCCATGGAGTGTTATTTTATTGTTTGGATTTCTTTTTTTCTTCTTTTTTAGGTTTTCTTTGTTAGGCATATACATGCTTGAGCCCACCCTACATGCATTACATTCAAATTTCAGAGGGTGAAGTCAACATCTCCATACTTTTGTGGATGCTCCTCCATGGTTGAATGTCACTGGATAGAGTTGTCAAGGCCAGTGTGCGAGCAGTGACAGCCTGAGTGGGCATGCATACCTCTTAGGACAGGGTTACCCCACAGTACTCTTAGAAGGTTTGGTAGGGCCCAGTGTTTCTGGATAAGGGTCTACCTACATTTTCCCAATCACAACCAGCTTTAATCTTTTTGACTTTGCAATGTTTTTTGACTTTTGGAATGTTGCTTTTTGGAGTATTTTATAACTTTTATTGTTTGTTAGTGGGAAACCATCTCATTCTTTACTGGTTAAGGATAAATTGAAGGTAGTGGAATGACTGATTGGGCTTCCCTGGTGGCTTAGTGATAAAGAATCCACCTGCCAATGAAGGAGATGCAGGTTCAACCCCTGCAGGGAGATCCTTTGGAGAAGGAAATCCACCCACTCCAGTATTCTTGCCTGAAAAATCCCATGGACCTCGAGGAGCCTGGTGGGCTATATTTCATGGTGTTGCAAAGAGTCGGGCACAGCAGAAGGATGATTGGTTTTCTTTCTTGTTCTTTTTTCTGCATTTTTTTTCTTTTAAAGAAAATATAAGGATCTATCTGAAGTGTGAGTTGATTTGGAAAATTTGACAGTACAGAACAATGGCCCCCTTTTTGTGTTTGTTACCAGAACAATAACAAGAAGTGTTTTAAAAATAACAAGAAGTGTTTGTTGTTTAGAAAAGCATCTAATAAAGTTTGAAACTATTCCAATTTCTAATTGACAGAAGAAGAACTGGCAACTCCTCCGCTAGATGGCATCATTCTTCCAGGAGTGACGAGGCAGAGCATCCTGGACTTGGCACACAAGTGGGTGGGTACCTCGGCATGAACCCCTTTTATAAAAGCATGAAATAAAAAGTGGTCAGAATAAGTCCAGCTTAGTGTTAAAATAATCTCCTGTAGTTCCAACCAATGTTATCTTATCTTTAAATCATAACTTGTGTGAAAAGAACTCTTCTAGAAGGACTGTCTTGGCAAGACTATCAAATAAGTACTGTTTATAGGGAAGGGCAGGCAGAAACCAGTTTAACAAGTTGTCCTAGTGAAGAAGTATTCTAGTACTAGACTCAAGCTTTATGCCAGGTGTCTCCTATTAATTCACCTGGTTTATCCTCCATGTACTTCCTTTTCGCCAGCCTTTTAAAATCTAAACACTCAAGTAAATGGAAAGTTGTTTTCAGTAGCCTTTCTGATTTACATGACTCAGGCAAGTCTGTTAAACCATTCAGTGTTGGAAATGACTTCGCATATTCAAGATGAATATTGAATGAGTTGGTTAATCTGGCAAAGATTCTTGGATGGGACTTTTGACCCATGTGTTAAAATGGTCTCCAGGGGACAAGAAAAGGCTTTGAACATACTGTGGTCAAACAGTGTTAATAGGACAAATGTTTAGAAATACACATATCTAAGAGAGTACAGTTTCTTTGGAAAAGGCTTTGGAAGTAGAGAAAATGTGCTATAAATAATTCTACAAAACCCTGAAGTAGACAAGACCCAACTGCCACATGCTGGCTGGCACATTGGGCATGACATTTACAGACTGTTGGTATAATTTCAAACAGCTTGCCCTGTCCTAAATATGTTTGCAATTGGAAAGATGTATTTTCCAAGCTCAGTAATTTTTGTTTCATTAAAGAGAAAAATCAACCAAGTACAGAAGGTTTGATGACAAGTTGCAAGTGGAAATGCTTTCCCACACTAATGATTTGCTAGCATGAAAAATAGGTTATTATGGAGGAAGTTTTTTCTTGACTCCTTAGCTATAATTTATTTTTAAAACTGTGAGACATACACGCCAAGAGGCATGTGGGGGGTTACCAGTATTTGCCAGACAGGGGAAAATTGTCCAAAGATAAAGGAGGGTGAGGAGAGGAAAAACAATTCTGTTTATTTACAGGAGATTTTTTTTTTTCTTTTCCAGAACACAAAACTCAGCTTTAACTTGGCTGATTTTCTGGAGTTTATTTATCTACCTACCTTTGTACAACTTAATTGCAGTTGCAGACTGAGATAAATTGAAACTTACAAAAAACCACATTTCTATTGCAGGCATTCTTTTTTTTTTATCTTTCCAAATATACTTACAGCACGAAGCAATCTTCTAATGCTTTGAATCTTCCCAAGGGCAGTGATTTCCATTTGTATCTGTTGTGGACTTGTACATTAAAAAAAAATGCTCTCTTCTTACTTAAAGTATCCATTCTATGCTGCCTTTAATTCAAATAGCCTCTTGACCAGCTTTTTGGTTTTTTTTTTTTTTTTGAGCTTTAACTACTAATAAAGAATGAGAATTAAACAGATTAAAGAATGAGTATGAAACATAGTTTAAACACAGCTTAAAAGCATCAGGTATTTTTTTTTTTCCCCCAGTTCCTATCCTTGAGCAGATGTTCAAATAATTCAGTGGAAATTGATGAGAGGGTATACCAATAATTCTGTAATAAAACTCAACCTGAAACTGCATCAGAGAGAAAGAAGAGGATTTCTGCTGTAAAGTCAATTGAATCAATGAAATTAGGGAAAAAAAATACACAGTGTAATTTCTCAAATATGCTATCTATGTATGTTTTCCTCTGAGCCACCAGGGGAAGCCCCATGTATGTTTTAAAATAATGAAATATTCCAGATATTGAAACTCAGCCCCTATTTCTGCTCCATAAAAGACACAGTAGAAAGAGGACTAGATTTGGAGTCAGTGAGATCAGACCTGAGTTCAAATCCAGTTTCTGCCATTTCCTAGCTGTGAGGCCTCAGGGGTGTCACTGAACATCCTTGAACCTTAATTTTCTCATCTGTAAAATAGGGTGATAATACCCACCTTAAGCTATCAGTGCAAAGAAGGAAAACAATAGAATGGGAAAAACTAGAGATCTCTTCAAGAAAATTAGAGATACCAAGGGAACATTTCATGCAAAGATGGGCTCGATAAAGGACAGAAATGGTATGGACCTAACAGAAGCAGAAGCTAATAAGAAGAGGTGGCAAGAATACACAGAAGAACTGTACAAAAAAGATCTTCACAACCCAGATAATCATGACGGTGTGATCACTCATCTAGAGCCAGACATCCTGGAATGTGAAGTCAAGTGGGCCTTAAGAAACATCACTACGAACAAAGCTAGTGGAGGTGATAGGATTCCAGTTGAGCTATTTCAAATCCTGAAAGATGACGCTATGAAAGTGTTGCACTCAATATGCCAGCAAATATGGAAAACTCAGCAGTGGCCACGGGACTGGAAAAGGTAAGTTTTCATTCCAATCCCAAAGAAAGGCAATGCCAAAGAATGCTCAAACTACCGCACAATTGCACTCATCTCACATACTAGTAAAGTAATGCTTAAAATTCTCCAAGCAAGGCTTCAGCAATACATGAACTGTGAACTTCCAGATGTTCAAGCTGATTTTGGAAAAGGCAGAGGAACCAGAGATCAAATTGCCAGCATCCATTGGATCACTGAAAAAGCAAGAGAGTTCCAGAAAAAACATCTATTTCTGCTTTATTGACTTTGCCAAAGTCTTTGACTATGTGGATCACAATAAACTGTGGAAAATTCTGAAAGAGATGGGCATACCAGACCACCTGACCTGCCTCTTGAGAAACGTGTATGCAGGTCAGGAAGCAACAGTTAGAGCTGGACATGGAACAATAGACTGGTTCCAAATAGGAAAACGAACATGTCAAGGCTGTATATTGTCACCCTGCTTATTTAACTTATATGCAGAGCACATCATGAGAAACGCTGGGCTGTATGAAGCACAAGCTGGAATCAAGACTGCCGGGAGAAATCTCAGTAACCTCAGATATGCAGATGACACCACCCTTATGGCAGAAAGGGAAGAAGAACTAAAGCGCCTCTTGATGAAAGTGAAAGAGGAGAGTGAAAAAGTTGATCTAAAGCTCAACATTCAGAAAACTAAGATCATGGCATCTGGTCCCATCACTTCATGGCAGATAGATGGGGAAACAGTGGCTGACTTTATTTTTCTGGGCTCCAAAATCACAGCAGATGGTGATTGCAGCCATGAAATTAAAAGATGCTTACTCCTTGGAAGGAAAGTTATGACCAACCTAGACAGCATATTGAAAAGCAGAGACATTACTTTGCCAACAAAGGTCCATCTAGTCAAGGCTATGATGTTTCCAGTGTTCATGTATGGATGTGAGAGTTGGACTATAAAGCAAGCTGAGCGCCGAAGAATTGATGCTTTTGAACTGTGGTGTTGGAGAAGACTCTTGAGAGTCCCTTGGACTGCAAGGAGATCCAACCAGTCCACCCTAAAAGAGGTCAGTCCTGGGTGTTCATTGGAAGGACTGATGTTGAAGCTGAAACTCCAGTACTTTGGCCACCTGATGTGAAGAGCTGACTCACTGGAAAAGACCCTGATGCTGGGAAAGATTGAGGGCAGGAGGAGAAGGGGACGACAGAGGATGAGATGGTTGGATAGCATCATTGACTCGATGAACATGGGTTTGGGTGGACTCTGGAAGTTGGTGATGGACAGGAAGGCCTGGCATGCTGCGGTTCATGGGGTCGCAAAGAGTCGGATACGACTGAACGACTGAACTGAACTGACCCACCTTAAAAATTAGAGAATGTGGTGTGTAACTGATGCTCAATAAATAGTGGCTATAATTATTAATATTAGATAATAGTGTACTTTGTCTTATGATAATAAGGGTTTGGAACACACATTAGGTAACACTCGAGTGCATCAGCTTGTGAAACTTTGGCCATGATAACAAACAAAAGGCAGAAAAGAAAGCAAGTATTAAAATATACCATGTACTCTATCATGCTGATCTTATATTTTATATTCTGATCATCTCATTTAGAGGTGGTGTGACCTTGGAGTAGGTTGCTTAGCATCTTGGTGTGTTTCCCAAAAGATGATGTCACTGTTTCCAGCTTTTCTTCTAAACATGATTATGACATTGTTTCAGTTCAGTCAGAAGGTAAAGTAGAAAGATCTGTACCTCAGGGCATTTTTTTTTGCATGTCTTTTCCTTAAATATATATAGATATATAATCTATTTTTTAATTGAAGTATAATTGCTTTACAGAATTTTGTTGGGTTTTTTTTCTGCCAAATAACATGGATCAGCCCTAGGTATACATATGTCCCCTCCCTCTTGAATTATATTTGGTTTTATTTCTATTCCAAACAGGGTGAATTTAAGGTATCAGAGAGATACCTCACCATGGACGACTTGACCACAGCTGTGGAGGAGAACCGGGTGCGGGAGATGTTTGGCTCAGGTACCGCCTGCGTTGTTTGCCCTGTTTCGACTATACTGTACAAGGATGAGGTAAGACGTTGTTTCTTCACTTCCTGTCATTTTCAAACGTTCGCCTATAATTTAACTCTTTGGATATATATATGGACAAAATGCTAGTTGACCTCAGGATGCAAAGCATTTTTTAAATAACTTGATATTCTGTTGATTGCGGCAGTTGTCTTTATGAACCTGTGTTAGCAAATGACTTATTCATCCTTCCAGTGGTTTCCTGAAAGCGCCAGCAGTTTCATCCTTGGTTATCATATCTGCCTTAAGTATGCCAATAGGCTTACACTTATCTCGCATCTCTCTAGGGAAGGTCTTGTTGTTGTTGTTCAGTCGCTAAGTTGTGTCTGAACTGCGACCCCATGGGCTGTAGCCTGCCAGGCTCCTCTGTCCATGGAATTATCCAGGCAAGAATACTGGAGTGGGTTGCCATATCCTTCTCCAGGGGATCTTCCCAGACTAGGTATCAAACCGGAGTCTCCTGCATTAGCAGGTTGATTCTTTACCCCTGGGTCACCAGGGAAGCCCCAAAGGAGGACTTGCAAGTAGTTATATTTCAGTCTGTGGTTTCCAGGAGTACTTCCTAACTACTGGAGGAGGAATAGCAAATTGTTAAGGAAAACTCGTTTGAATGATGATTGAGTTTTTTCATTTTCATCATCATCATTAATTAAACCACTTCATAGAAGATTTTCATTTGGCAAACATGATGCATTTACTTCGAGAAGCTTTTAATTGGAAGACATTTTCTCCTATTAAATTAATCTTGCTTATTTTTTGCTGTACTTCCATTTCTTGTCAGTGTTTTTTTTCTTGTTGTTGTTGTTGTTTCTTGCTTTCTTCTTTATGACAACATAGCTCCGTCCTCACCTAACTTCGTAATTCAGAGGCATAGGGGCATTATAAATTGGCTTATTCATAATAGTAAATGCAAATTCTATTGGTTTTTAAATTCAGCATTATAATTATGTTTCCTCAACTGGGTGAACTGATTTTTTTTTTTCTGCTGATTTAAATGGTGGTTGCTTCATTGCTTGGGAGTTTCAAAAACTTGACATAATTGCATGAACAGATAGATGATTTCAAGGGAAAAAGATTATTCTATTTTATATGGATACTTGCACTGATTATAAAGTTACTGTTTCACATTTTACTGTGGTAATAACTAGATAATATATTATTGGTCTACACTTAAATGAACTAAAGTTGTCATTAGGTCAGTTTTTTTTAAAGCACATGTTTCTTTTAATATTTCTTTATTTATCTGGCTGTATCGGGTCTTCGCTGCATCATGCAGGCTCTTTCCTTGAGGCATACAGATCTCTCTAGTTGTGGCTCATGGGCTCAGTAGTTGTGGCTCACAGGCTTAGTTACTCCACAGTATGTGAGATCTTGGTTCCCTGACCAGGGGTCGAACACACTTTCCCTGCACTGCAAGGAGGATTCTTGGTCACTGGACCATCAGGGATGTCCCTGAGTCAGATTTTTAAAGTCCAGTTGTTACTTCGTCTCTAGAAGTAAGTTTATATAAAGTTTAACACATTTTGTGGCCTTGTTATAAGGGAGCATTCAGAGCCAAAAGGCATATCTAATTATCCTGTTATCCTAAAGTGTATAATAAGAAAAGTAGGAGTATAGACTGTCTACTAAAATCAAACTATCAAAAGCCTCAAGCCAGCAAGGCATGAATAGGCATGACTCGAAATACAGATTAGGGTCATAAAATCTCTTTGCCCTGACTTTAACCATCTGTGCAACTTTGTGGAATTTGTGGCCCTTGGTAGCTTGGCTTAGAACAGACAGATTTGGCAACCCCTTTTGTGAAGACATAGACTTGTTTGCATTTATATTACTGATGGACTTCCCTGGTGGTCTGGTGGTTAAGACTCCTTGCTTCCACTGCAGGGGGCACAGGTTCGATCCCCGCATGCCATACAACAAGGCCAGAAAACAAACAACAACAACAAAAACAACTTATGTCCCTGAAATGGCTTGCTTTAATTCATGGCAGAATATCTTTTGAGTTCTCATTCCCTGCCAAAAGGGTAGATGTAGAGGCTAATATTTCATCTTTGTAGATTCTCAGGATGCTGGAGGAAGTAGGGTTCTTTAAGTTTAGCCATGGTTCTAGGTACCCCTGGCTTCTCATTCGTTCTTCAAGTCAGCCTTGGAGATTGGCATATAAACCAGTTGTACCCTGAAATCAACTGGTAGGAGATGAACAACCTAGCATTGAGTAGATTGTGTTTATTCAAATTAAGAATAAGAATCTTTGGCATAGAAGTTAGCGTATGTAACAAGGTTATCATAGTGCCATTCCCTATTTTGGTAAAATTGCTTAGTTTCTTACTTGTTGTCACTGTGTGTACATGAATATCCTCAAACTAGTTCATGTCTGGTTTTCTTTTATAGACTATACACATTCCAACTATGGAGAATGGTCCTAAGCTTGCAAGCCGCATCTTAGAAAAACTGACTGATATTCAGGTAAGAGCATCTATTTTTAAGATGCTATTTATTTCATTCAAAGCCTAGAACCAAATCTTACCTCTGTGGAGAGAAGAGAGTAAGTACTGCTGTTTGAGGTCAACAAACTAAATTTAAGGAAGCTGTTGCTGCTAGTGTGTGTGGGCATGAGCAAAGCGGGAAATGAGAAAAAAGATGCATACTTTTTAAAAAAAAAAAAGGGAAGGAAGGAAAGAAGGGGGAAAAGATACAAACACATATACACACAGTCAGAGACTCAATTACTTAACATTAAAAAATAAATATATTCAGTAAATTTTGATAACACTTAAAAATCTCATTGAAAAGTATAACATACTTTTATAAAAGAAAAAAGCTTTAAAGTAGAAGAAAACACAGGAAAGATAATATTACCTGTGATTCCATCACAGATAAAAGCACTGTTAATTTTTGATATCTTGATTTTTAATATTTTGTAAGCATTTATATATTTTTAGATAGATGTTTTTCTAACAATGGGATCACATATAATTTTGTTAACCTGCTTTTTTAAATTAATAAATCATTTGCTTTTTGATATCAGTAAATTTTAAAATTTTATGTATAAAGTTTAATTGAACTCTACTATGTTGATAAAAATAATTTTTAAATCTTGTTGAACATTTATGTTGTTGGAAATTCTTTCATTGTTATGAACAGTGTATTTTTAGTTTTTTTCTTTAGGATAAATTCCAGAAATGGTAATTATTAGGTCAAAGAGCATGCACACCTGTTTTTTAGTACTGCTAACTTTGTCTATTTTTTTCTGAGCAACAATCTATAGTAATATCATCAGGCAGTTAAGCATCTTTCTAGGTAGGCAGATAATATACTCGGTAAAACCTGGCTCACCTATAAAAGATATTTTTCCAAAATTTGGTGAGCCTAGATGCCATCATTGCCAGTTGGTGAAAAGGGAGATGAGATTCATATTGAAATGTAAAATGAAGTTTAATTGATGGGTGACATCAAATGGTGTATGGTAGGGAAAGCAGCAGGTCCCTATAGAGCAATTGAAGACTTTGGATAAAATATGTTATTTTTTGATGACTTAGCAACTTTTATGCAAAATTTATAACAATAAAAGAAAGATTGTGGGTTTTGAATTTACAAGTTGTCTTACTTCTACTCTTCAATAGAAGTTTTCTATAGGAATTTTCTGTAACCTTAAAGGAATATCTTCATATTAGAGGGCTTAAAACCTAGAGTTGTTTTCTACTTTTGTACATAGAAAGAATCCAAGTAATTTGAAGAAACTTAGTAAAACTTTTCTGCATGGTGGTTCAGGTATTTCTCTTCTAGCGAGTCTTTTTTTTTTTTTTTTTAATTGATGTATGGTTGATTTATGAGCTTTCAGGTGTATAGCAAAGTGATTCTGCTTTATATATATATATATATAACTGAACTGATATAAAGTTTAATTGAACTCCACTATGTTGATAAAGAATAATTTTTTCTGTTCAGTCGCTCAGTCTTGTCCAGCTCTTTGCGACCCCATGGACTGCAGTATGCCAGGCCTCCCTGTCCATCATCAATTCTCCGAGTTTACCCAAACTCATGTCCACTGAGTCGGTGATGCCATCCAACCATCTCATCCTCTGTCACTGACTTCTCCTCCTGCCTTCAGTGTTTCCCAGCATCAGGGTCTTTTCAAATGAGTCAGCTCTTCACGTCAGGTGGCCAAAGTATTCGAGTTTCAACTTCAACATCAGTCCTTCCAGTGAACACCCAGGACTGATCTTCTTTAGGATGGACTGGTTGGACCTCCTTGCAGTTCAAGGGACTCTCAAGAGTCTTCTCCAACACCGCAGTTCAAAAGCATCAATTCTTTGGCACTCAGCTTGCTTTATAGTCCAACTCTCACATCCATACCTGAACACTGGAAACATCATAGCCTTGACTAGACGGACCTTTGTTGGCAAAGTAATGTCTCTGCTTTTTAATATGCTGTCTAGTTTGGTCATAACTCTCCTTCCAAGGAGTAATTGTCTTTTAATTTCATGGCTGCAATCATCATCTGTGGTGATTTTGGAGCCACCAAAATAAAGTCAGCCACTGTTTCCATTGTTTCCCCATCTATTTGCCATGAAGTGATGGGCCTGGCAGCTATGATCTTAGTTTTCTGAATGTTGAGCTTTAAGCCAACTTTTTCACTCTCCTCTTTCACTTTCATCAAGAGGCGCTTTAGTTCTTCTTCCCTTTCTGCTATAAGGGTGGTGTCATCTGCATATCTGAGGTTTTTGATATTTCTCCTGGCAATCTTGATTCTAGCTTGTGCTTCAAATAGCCCAGCATTTCTCATGATGTACTCTGCATATAAGTTAAATAAGCAGGGTGACAATATACAGCCTTGACATATTCCTTTTCCTATTTGGAACCAGTCTGTTGTTCCATGTCCAGCTCTAACTGTTGCTTCCTGAACTGCATACAGGTTTCTCCAGAAGCAGGTCAGGTGGTCTGGTATGCCCATCTCTTTCAGAATTTTCCACAGTTTATTGTGATCCACACAGTCAAAGACTTTGGCATAGTCAATAAAGCAGAAATAGATGTTTTTTCTGGAACTCTCTTGCTTTTTCAATGTTCCAGTGGATGTTGGCAATTTGATCTCTGCCTTTCCAAAACCAGCTTGAACATCTGGAAGTTCATGGTTCATGTATTACTGAAGCCTGGCTTGGAGAATTTTGAGCATTATTTTACTAGCGTGTGAGATGAGTGCAATTGTGCGGTAGTTTGAGCATTCTTTGGCATTGCCTTTCTTTGGGATTGGAAAGAAAACTGACCTTTTCCAGTCCCGTGGTCATTGCTGAGTTTTCCAAATTTGCTGTCATATTGAGTGCAGCACTTTCACAGCATCATCTTTTGGGATTTGAAATAGCTCAAGTGGAATTCCATCACCTCCACTCGCTTTGTCATAGTGATGCTTCCTAAGGCCCCCTTGACTTCACATTCCAGAATATCTGGCTCTATGTGAGTGATCACACCATCGTGATTATATGGATCGTGAAGATGACAGAGGGAAAATTAAATTCTATTAAATATGAATCAGAAGAAAAAGCTAAGTAGAGGTGTTCAGCCAGCATAATCATGAAACTTTGGAAGGCAAAGCAGAAATGAGCATCATCCCCATTGAGATGGTGACTACATATGTGTCCCAAAACCCTAAAGTATGAATAAAAGAAGTCCAGAGGCAACTTTGGGACAGATGGGAAGCCATTGCAAAAAGTCTCAGAAAGAGCATTTTTATTTATTTATTGGAGGATAATTGCTTTACGAAGTTGTGTTGGTTTCTGCCATACAGCAATGCAAATCAGCCATAAGTGTGTGTGTGTGTGTGTGTGTGTGTAAGTGTGTGTGTGTGTGTGTGTGTGTGTGTGTGTGTATCCCCTCACTCTTGTTCCTCCCTCCAACCCCAGCCCTCTAAGTCACCACAGAGCACTGGGCTGGACGTCCTGTTGTTGTTCAGTCACTACGTTGTGTCCAGCTCTTTGCAACCACATGAGCTGCAGCACACCAGGCTTCCCTGTCCTTCATTATCTCCTGGCATTTGCTCAGACTCATGTCCATTGAGTCGGTGATGCCATCCAACCGCCTCATCCTCTGTCATCCCCTCCTCCTGCCCTCAGTCTTTCCCAGCATCACGGTCTTTTCCAAAGAGTTGGCTTTTCTCATCAGGTGGCCAAAGTGTTAGAGCTTCAGCTTCCACATCAGTCAATCCTAAAGGAAACCCTGAATTTTCACTGGAAGGCTCCCTGTGTTATACAGCAACTTCCCACTAGCTGTCTATTTAACACTTGGTAGTGTATATATGTGAAGTCTTTATGTTGGGGTATAGACAATTAACAATGTTGCGATGGTTTCAGGTAGATTGCAGAGAGACACAACCATACTTGTAATGTATCCATTTTCCCCCAAATGCAGGCTGCCACGTAAAATTGAGGAGAGTTCCCTGTGAGAAAGAGCATATTTAGAAGTAAGATTACAGAACGCAGGAATGTAGGTGACAGAAGTGAATGGTTTTGATTCATTCATTAAACAATTATATTGAGCACACACTGTATGCCAGAGGCTGTTTCAGATGCCTGGGAATAGAGTAGCGAAAAAAGTGACCAGGAAATTGGAGAAGTCAGAGCAAACTAGTATAGAAGGACAGATTTATTCAATTTAAATTTGAGACCATATCAAAAGGTTTAAAAATAAAAGTTACATATGAAGTAGAAAAGGAGAAATAGAACATTTTCCTCTTACCTGTATGTATTCTCTTTATAACTTGGCTAAGAAGTTAGTAATTTCTCTTTTTACTGTAGGTAGTAAAGTATAATGGTAATAACACTGAAAAACTAATGATATGTTCAAGAGCTCTGTACTGAACAAAGAAGCAAAGGGATGCAAGCATGCACGTGATCAGTCATGTCCAACTCTTTGCGACCCCATGGACTATAGCCTGACAGGCTTCTCTGTCCATGGAGTTTTCTAGGCAAGAATACTGGAGTGGATTGCCATGCCCTCCTCCAGGGGATCTTCCTGACCCAAGGATCAAATCTTTGTCTCTTGCTTCTCCTGGCAGGCAGGTTCTTTACCACTTGAGCCACCTGGGAAGTGCAGGGATACATGAGATTCTGAATTAAACCACAAACCAAGCACCAAATCTGCTCCAAATTGTTAAGTAACCCAGGACCATCCCTTTGGAATCTAAGACCACCTCTTTTCTTCTTCAATTATTTTGTGCCTGTGGGCATGAAACCTACAGTTTCAAAATTATTCTCTTACAAAATGGCAAATTGATGCTGTCAGCCAAGCTACTAAATTGTCTGTTTCTCTCCAAGAAAAATAATTTAAGTTATTACTGAGGAAAAAGCATAGAATTGCACCATGTTTTACATTTGATCTCTTTGACGTTACATGGAAACATGATGTTTCCTCCCAAGTGCTCTGAAATTGAAAAGGAGTGCAGTAGCAACCAAAGAATCCTCAAGGTTCTTGCCAGTTCTTTCTCTGGGGGGAGAATTCCTTCTTAACCACAGATCTGATTTTCATTTAACTTGTATATTTCTGTATATGAGCAAGAATCTCTGAGTCTGAGTGTTCATCCCATTTGGCTAATTAGCCATATAGTTCCCTGGGTCTTATTGCCCTACAAACTACCTCTTGGGGGGAAACTTTTCAAATGACAAGGTTTTAGAGTTCTTTTCCAATTTTTTAAATCAGTGAATGCAGACTGATTTTGTGACTTATTTTTTTTAATATTTATTTATTTGGCTGTGTTTGGTCTTGGTTGTGGCACATGGGATCTTCATTGTTATTTGGGATCCTTTCATTGCACTTAGACTCTCTAGTTATAGCTTCTGGGCTTAGTTGCTCCTTGGTGTGTAGGATCTTAGTTCCCTGACCAAGGATTGAACCATTGTGTGGATTCGTAACCACAGGACCAACAGGGAAGTCCCTTCTTCTTCTTTTTATTTTTTTTTAATACTGGCACATGACAGGCTCTCATTAAGCGGTAGAACTACAGCTGCTGTTTTTATTGTCAATGGCAACTCACTCCAGTACTCTTGCCTGGAGAATCCCATGGACGGAGGAGCCTGGTGGGCTGCAGTCCATGGCATCGTGAAGAGTCGGACTCGACTGAGTGACTTCACTTTCACTTTTCACTTTCAGGCATTGGAGAAGGAAATGGCAACCCACTCCAATGTTCTTGCCTGGAGAACCCCAGGGATGGCAGAGCCTGGTGGGCTGCCGTCTATGGGGTCACGCAGAGTCGGACACGACTGAAGTGACTTAGCAGCAGCAGCAATGTAACAAAAAAAAAAGCACTTCTGTGTTCATACTTAACCAGGCTTGAACTTGGAGAACATCACCATGCTGTCCATATCCCTCACTTTCCCATTGCTCTTTGCTATTCCTGTTACCATCATACACACCTTTGCTTCTGCCATATGGTGTCTTCTCTGTCCTCCAATATGCTCTGCTCTATTTGCTACAGTTTGCCTGTTTGATAAGATGTTGGTTGTTTCTTCAAGATGCATCTCCTTGAAGAATCTTTTAAATCTCTAGAATAACATCCCCTTTCCGTAGTACAAACATACATTCACCCACTTAACTGCTGCTGCTTCCCCATTTTCCATAGCCCCTGGATGATCACTTAGGACTTTTAAAGTATGTTCTGATTAGTCACACACTTACCTTTGTTCCATGGTTGTTTGAATGTGGGTGTTAGTTTATTCTCTTTTTGTAATTCCAATATTCTCACAGCGTCTGTATCATTGTACATACTTAGTAATGTCTCTTTCTTTTTTTTTTTTTAATTTTTTTACCCTGACTCCTGCTAATATTTTCTCTTTGTACTATATTCTTCAATTTTTAAAATTAATTTGTTAATTAAATTTTTTTTAATTAATTCATTTTTGGCTGTGATGGCTCTTCATTGTGGCACAGAGGCTTCCTCAGGTTGTGGTGCCTGCAGGCTTCTCTTGTGGCACACGGCCTCAGTAATTGCAGCACGTGGGTTTCTCTAGTTGTGTTATGTGAGTTTAATTGCCCTGTGGCTTGCGGGATCTTAAATCCCTGATCAGGGATTGGACCCAGGTCCCCTCCATTGGAAGGCAGATTCTTAACCACTACCGCCAGGCAAGAACCTCAGTAATGTTGAAAAAGGAATGAATGGGTGAGTGACACACCAAGCAAGTACTGAAGAATAGAAACGTGTTGCCCTTGTGTATTAATACATTCTGAGAAGAGAGAAAAATGTCAAATTATTTTACAAAAAGAAAAAAGAAAACCTTAAGAGAATCTGATTTAGATTTTTTTCAAAGTGAGATATACATCGACACTGCTGTCAAGATCCAATAAAAGCTGCATCCCAGGTCGTAAATATCAGGGTAGCATGTTTGAGTAACTAGCAGTGCTGCTGTTGCCATTTCAGAAAGTGGGAGGAGTGATTGTCAAGACCCAGCGGTGGACATCTTCAGTAGTTTAAAATAACGGAAGATGAGTGGGGTCAAAGCATGATCTGTATTGATAGCCCATCACCAGATAGAACATTTAAAATCTCTTTTCCCACCAGTGGCTGCAGCTTTGTGAGAATTAATAACTGTTCTTTCCCTGGAGAAGTCCTGAGCTATTCTGTGTGTGTTTGCAGACTTGGTGAACATCCTAGATTGCCTTGATGCTGCAGTTCCTTGCCCAGCTTCCCAGCCCCTCCTTGTTCCCTAATTCACACTTCACCCCTTGTTTTCGGATCACAGAGCTTTGCATGGCCATTGAATATGACCTACAACCAGAATGATGAAGTGTTAACTGGTGGGCAGCACGGGTTCTGTTTTTATTGGCCTTTTTGAGAGTTAAGTGTCTATATTTGCAGTGTGGCCTCCTTTTATGTTTTAGAGTTTTCTGCCAAATGTAAAAGGCACGTTTTAGCAAAGGCCTTATAAAATTATTTGCCAAATGTGCATTGAATGCAAGTAATAAGCTTGTCATAATTAGTCACGTTTTAGTTCAGTGTTCTAATTGTAATTGATGAAAAGTTGAAAAATTCTGCACAGCACACTGAGCCTTCCACAAGGATTCAAAGTACCATCCCACAGGCTGGATTTGATTTACTGCATTGCAAACATTAAAGGCTGTCGCTATGGTAGCGTTAAGGATGCATTTTTGTTGTTTAGTCACTAAGTCATGTCCGACTTTTTGCAACCTTATGGACTGTAGCCTGCCAGGCTCTTCTCCATGGGATTTCCCAGGCAAGAATGTTGGAGTTGCCATTTCCTCCTCCAGGGGATATTCTCGACCTAGGGATCAAATCCTCATCTCCTGCATTGGCAGGCAGATTCTTTTACCACTGTGCCACCAGGGAAGCCCATTAAAAGCACTGACCGCAGTATAAGGACAGCCTGGTCCATGCAGACAAGTGTTTTCTTTCCCTGCCTTCTCTGGATACCTTTTAAAGGCAGCATATTTCTATTCCTGCTAAAATCTGTCATCTCTACTTTGAATTATTTCACCTTGGAAAATTAAAGTACATTATTCATCATTGAAATGAAAGGTGATAATCACCTAGGTCTAGATATTATGAATTAGTTGTATTATCACATCCCTTGAATAACATCTCAAGATGCTATGATTTTACATGAAAGCATGAGTTGCAGGAAGAGAGAAAAACCTTAATACATACTCTGTAGGTTCCTAGAATTTACATGGCCTATGACTGTCATTGTATTCAAAACTGATCGTGACTGTTGATAAAGCTAAAATTAGTAACTGAAAGCAAATTCGTTTTAACTGGTGAGATTCATGATGAAATTATAGTCATGAAGCATAAGTTTGTAGATCTGCTAAAATGTCAATAGGGCTTTCCAGACGGCACTAGTGGTAAAGAGCCCAGCTGCCAGTACAGGAGACACAAGAGATGCGGGTTTGATTCCTGGTTCCGGAAGATCCCCTGGAGAAGGAATGGCAACCCACCCCAGTATTCTTGCCTGGAGAATCCCAAGGACAGAGGAACCTGACAGGCTACAGTCCATAGGGTCACAAACAGTTGGACACAACTGAAGCGACTTAGTATGCAAGCACACACATACCCAATAGGAAATGTGGAAACCCACTTAGCATACAAAATATCAGTAGGCTGATACTCAATTATTATGAATGGCTAAAGTGTCTAATGTATTAATGGAAATTCAAATAGGAAAAATAAAACGTTTATTTCTCTCTGTATATAAATCAGGCAGAATTTGGGAATGTTTTGTCTGGCACTCATTATGAAATCAACAGTGTGAACAGTGGGAGGCCATACTCTGTAGGCGACCCTTTCTGATGTGGATTAAGTAAGTCACTTAGTAACACTGGCTTCCTTCATTCTCCTTTTCATGTAAACCAGAAGGTTGTAGGGGGACCCATTCTGAGCTTCTAGTACTTTTACCAATGTGATAGATTCTGCTCTCTGAAGTCTTTAAAGCTCCATTAAGAGGCACCCAGGACATGGGCAGTGTGATGGAGGAGAAATAACATTGCACA
The DNA here is from genome assembly GCF_014754425.2 of Oryx dammah. NCBI lineage: Eukaryota > Metazoa > Chordata > Mammalia > Artiodactyla > Bovidae > Oryx > Oryx dammah. The sequence continues at coordinate 33,602,397 of NW_024070213.1, read as the reverse complement.
GAGACAGAACTGGGCTGTAGTTAAGAGTTTCCTAGAAGAGAGCAGACTTGTGGTTGCCAAGGGGGATGGGAGTGGGGGAGGGGTGGATTGGGAAGTTGGGATTAGCAGAAGTAAACTATGTAGAAAATGTATGGCAAAACCAATACAGAATTGTAAAGTAAAATACAAAATAACAATAATAAAATAAAAAATAAAAAAAAAAAGAAAATGTATAAACAACAGAACCTACATTGTATAGGACAGGTAAATGTATGCAGTATTCTGTGATAAACCATAATGGGAAAGAATATGGAAACCTATATATATTTACATATATATATAGGTGCTGTGCAATGCTTAGTTGTTCAATCGTGTCTGACTCTTTGCGACCCCGTGGACTGTAGCCTGCCAAGCTCCTCTGTCCATGGGATTTTCCAAACAAGAATACTGGAGTTGGTTGCCATGCCCTCCTCCAGAGGATCTTCCACAACCCAAGGATCAAAATAGGTCTCCAGCATTGCAGGCAGATATTTTACCTTCTGAGCCACCCAGGAAGCCCAGGAATACTGGATTGGGTAGCCTATCCCTTCTCTAGGGGAACTTCTTGACCCAGGAATCAAACTAGGGTCTCCTACAGTGTAAGCAGATTCTTTACCAGCTAAGCTACCAGGGAAGCCTATATATACATAGATCCTTCCAATGAATATATATTTTATATACATATATATATATATAGGAAGGGCTGAGGCTAAAGCTGAAGTTCCAATACTTTGGCCTCCTGATGCAAAGAACCAACTCACTGGAAAAGACTGTGAGTAGAAGGGGGCGACAGGATGAGATGGTCGGATGGCATCATGTCAATGGACATGAGTTTGAGCAAGCTCCAGGAGACAGTGAAGGACAGAGAAACCTGGAGTGCTGCAGTCAAGGGGGGTCGCAAAGAGTAGAACATGACTTAGCAACTGAACAACAAAGTGTATATATAGACATGTATATATATACATACATATATATGTATGCATAGCTGAATCACTTTATATAGCAGAAATTAACATTACATTGTAAATCAACTATACTTCAATAAAAGAAAATTTTAAAAACAGAGTTTGCTAGTGCCTTAGTGTCCTTAAATGAGAAGCTGGACTTATTTATTGCTCTTACACTTGATTTTTTAAGCCTTAGAACTTTCTGCAAAAGAGACCTTTCCTGGAATCCTAGTATACGAAACCAATAGAAGTAGAACTGCTCTGAAGTTAAATCCAGGGCCACACTTATTTGGCTCATTCCCTGCAGCCTAGATGATTTGTAATGTTCTTTCCAATTCAGGAATTCTAATGTTTTGTATTCATTTCAACTGAAGTTATATTAGTACTAAAGAGACGATTCAAGCGAAAACGGGACATGATCTGAGAAACTAAATACAGAATAGCAATGAAAAGGCATGTGTAAAGAACCTATACCAGCTATAAATTTGAGGTCAACAATCATTATAAAATCTATGATTCTTCCCAGGTATTTGACTGTTTCTTTATACATGGTCTTATTTTCAATATGAACCTGCTTTTAATGTACAAAACAGAAGTGAACCGTTTGTTCAACGTTGGTTATATCATTAAGTTTATTTATAAGCTGCTCCTGCGCTGTTAGCTTTTACACTGAAACCTGTTTTCTTGCTTTTCTTGTAGTACGGAAGAGAAGAGAGCGACTGGACAATCACGGTAGCCTGAATGGAAAAGAACCGGATATCATTTGTGTGCGCGTGGGACAGACTGTGGCATTTGAATTATGGGAATTGTCTTTGGCTACCTGATTTTAGTTGTGTATCCTGTTGTTCATATTATCTGTGTTACCAGGGCGATTGTTTCTTCATGCCAGAGAAGACAAATCACCATCATCCAATGATAGTTTCTAAACTTGCTCCTAGAAGTTTTCCTTACCTTCTCTAGAGTTGATTATTGAAGCCATATAATTGTAGAATTTCCCTCCATAATCTTAGTGCCTCCCTTAGGGCTTCACTCAGATTTTTTTTTTTTTTAATGTTTATTCTTTAGCACAAGTTATGTTCTGCTTCTCAACCCAGTGAGTGTCTTTGTGTTTGAAAGCTGATCTGAGTACATTTCACAGGTACCATTTCCCAGGCCACATCTCCATCCTCAGAAAAGTGTGTTGTTGTTGTTTATAAATCAAGACTTAGAGAAACTGGATTTCTTTCCCTTACATTTCTTTCCAGGTCCCTAAGTACATCTTAGGGAAAAGCTCCCCTCCTTCCTGATATCACAGTCTGCACCAGGCTCCACTGGTACATCAACAAGAGCACCCCTGCTGTCTCCAGATTGTGTTGTAATTCGTGGGCAGGCTTCACTATAGGACTGAGGGTCTTGTGCCTTATAGATCTTTGCATCCCCTAGCCTGGCCCATAGTAAGGAATGAATGAACATTTAGCTTCTATAGAAGTGTACCTTCTTTGTTTCTATATTTTGAAACCTATTTATTAGAATTTGTGATTGATTCTGACTTTGTCTATATTTACCTCATGTTGTCTTTACTTTCCATGGACTGCCAAGTCATTAGAGATACTCTGATTGTAGTTTGTTGGAGGAATGATTTCTTATTTGAAGAGTGTCTTGGAATTAAAGTAATAATTCTAAAAAGATGGTGATATCATACCAAACAAATGGAAATGACATGTTATATGTTAAATACATAAATGTTAAAGTGTTAAATACAAAATAAATCATATTTAGTTTTGTGGTAGAAAGCAAAGAGGAATATACTCTGGATTTTATACTCTGGGTTTATAGGTGCTCTTTCCTGTTGAATGGGGATTGGATAAGCACATGGTTAGGGTATAGGGAGAGCAATTATGGATGATATTTTCCTTGTTTGGGAGCCGTGAGTTAAAATTGTAGTATCCTGGTTTATCTAGGGGAAAGTCAAATCTTGATAGAAAACATTTACCCTTGGAAGGTCAACTCTCAGACATTTTATTTTGGTTTCCTTCAGTCCTAATAACTTTCATCTTGCTGATCATATTTCATTCTCTTTTCAGAGCAAGGAAAAAAATTCTACAAGTTTGACGTGCTGGAAAAATTTCCTTAAGGCATTTAGCAGCACATAGCAAATGGGGCTTTGATTCTTTTCCAAGACTTTTGGCCATAGGGTCTTTTTAGATAGGAATGGTAAAATGAAAATGAGAAAAGTAGAAGATGAAAAGGAATGGTAAAAATATCTTTTTTAGGGGGCTCTTAATTGGCAATGTGAAGTCTTGGGAGAGTCTGTTCTTTTCAGGTCTGACATGCTTTGACTGTCCTGCCTGCACGTTGTTCACCAAGTAGTATTCTAAGGGTATGCGTTTGCCTTTGCTAAACCTTGTGACCTCACTTATGTAGTCTAGAAATGACCTAAGGTAATTCTAACCTGTCAAGTAGCACATAATAACCAGCATAACATAATAATTCTCAACATTCCTATGAGAAATGGAAGTCATTTGTGTTTGCCACAAATACATTTTATACTTTGCATCTCTAAATTTAGTATGGCTAGACATGTTCCTTGTAAAAGTTGGAGAACAATATGTCTTGACATTATGTCTGTGTGATTTCTTTCATCAAACCTTAAGAGCATTTTAAGCCCTTAAAAACCAGACTTTGTGAAGACGAAGGAAGTACATTTAAAGGAACCAAGTCTCTTAAAACAGCGAACACAATCTGCCATTCTCATTTAAGTAATAAGACAGGAAATTGACCTTGACACTAACTTGTTAAATAGATTTAAAAGGAACATCTGCACATCTTTTTTCCTTGTGCACTGTTTGTTTAATTGCAGTGGATTAATACAGCAAGAGTGGCACATTATAACTAGGCAATTATCCATTCTTCAAGACTTAGTTATCGTAACACTAATTGATCATTTAAGGCGTAAGATAGTCTAGCATTAGGAACATGTGAGGCTAATCTGCTCAAAAAGATCAACAAATTAATATTGTTGCTGATATTTGCATAATTGGCTGCAATTATTTAATGTTTAATTGGGTTGATCAAATGAGATTCAGCAATTCACATGTGCATGATTATAAACAGAACTGGTGGCACTTAAAATGATAATGATTAGCTTATTTTGCATGTTCTCTTCCATTTTTTTTCCCCCATTTTTACATTTCAGACCGAGTTCATCAGCCTTTTTCAAAACAAAATCAGTAGAAACCAAGATCTTAAAGTGTTCAGGCATTAGAAATAACCAGAGCATTTCCTAAAGCTGTTTGCTTTTAGGAATTTCTCTGTTGCAGTCATTTATCAAGGATTCAGCTCACAATACACCAAAAGACGAGTCCATTTCAGGGACAGGTACTATGCTTCCTAGAACTTGCAGGAATAAATACACTCATAACAAAACCTTTACTTCCAAAAGTACAGAGGAAAAAGAAAAGGGAAAAAGGAATAAATGCCTGGGAAACATCGTTGGAGAATCCCTTTTTTTTTCCTACCTAGTAAACCCCCTTTATTCTTTTCTTAAAAGGTTGTCACTAGGGAGGAAAAAAAAAGACCTGCAGTAGCTACAAGAAAGTACAGTGTCACACTGATTATATGACTTGGCAGTGTCAGCCTTCTGAAGATCTGAGAAGCTTATGTTATATACCCTGGATGAGAACTCTTCATCATATCAGTTTTGTTGCTTGATACAATTGTACCCAAACAAGTGGTCTCAGTTCAGTTCAGATCAGTCACTTAGTAGTGTCCGACTCTTTGTGACCCCATGGACTGCCGCATGCCAGGCTTCCCTGTCCATCACCAACGGCTGGAACTTGCTCAAACTCGTGTCCATCAAGTCAGTGATGCCATCCAACCATCTCATCCTCTGTCGTCCCCTTCTCCTCCTGCCTTCAATCTTTCCCAGGATCAAGGTCTTTTCCAATGAGTCAGTTCTTCGCATCAGGTGGCCAAATTATTGGCGTCTGGCTTTCCTCAGATCAGAGCACTTTGGGGCACTTGTTCAGTCTCTCAGTCATGTTCAACTCTCTGTGACCCCAAGGACTGCAGCATGCCAGATTCCTCTGTCCTCTGCTATCTCCCAGAGTTTGCTCCAATTCATGTCCATGGAGTTGGTGATGCTATCTATCTAACCATGTCATCCTCTGCTGCCCCCTTCTCCTTTTACCTTCAATTTTTCCCAGCACCAGGGTTTTTTTCCAAGTCAGCTCTTCCCATTGGGTGCCCACTTGAAGGCAATTAATGAATATATCTTGGTCAAAAGGATTGTAGGAACCTTTTATTAAAGCTGCAGTTTCAGCTCTGTTTTAGGGAATTTGTGCTATAAAACCAGTTGCTGCTATAAGCTTATTTATTTTCCCCATTCCCACTCAATCACTTTATTCTTTTTCCTTAAAAAGTTCCTTTTTAAAATTATATGTTCAGTTTACCCTTATGATTGGGAAAAGAATATTTTAAGGAGAAAACAATGTTTACTTTCAGTGAGTGATATAGTTTTTATAGTATTGAGAGCAATAAATATTTGTGGGCTACACTAAAGCTTAGACAGGGGTTAGAGAAACATTGGGCTTCCCTGATAGTTCAGCTGGTAAAGAATCCATCTGCAATGCATGAGACCCTGGTTCAATTACTGGGTTGGGAAGATCCCCTGGAGAAGGGATAGGCTACCTGCTCCAGTATTCTTGGGCTACCCTGGTGGCTCAGATGGTAAAGAATCTGCCTGCAATGAGGGAGACCTAGGTTCAGTCCTTGGGTTGGGAAGATTCCCTGGAGGAGAGCATGGCAACTCACTTCATTATTCTTGCCTGGAGAATCCCCATGGACAGAAGAGCCTGGGGGCCTATGGTCTATAGGGTCCAAAGAGTCAGACATAACTGAGTGACTAAGCACAGCACAGCACAGAGAAACATTATAAGGAGGATCCTGATATTCATGGAATGTGGGTTTCTTTTGTGGATATGTGATAACTAAGTTATAAATATTAATCCTGGCAAATAATTTTAGTAGATATAATACCTATCCAGCTTCCCTGGTGGCTCAGCAGTAAAGAATTCAGCCAGTGCAGGAGACGCTGGTTCGATCCTTGAATTGGCAAGATCCTTGACACAGGAAAAGGAAATGTCAGCCCACTACAGTATTCTTGCCTGGGAAATCCCATGGACAGAGGAGCCTGGAGGGCTACAATCCATGGAGTCACAAAGAACTGGACACCACTTAGTGACTAAACAACGACAATAACACCTATCATTTTGTTTTGCCACAGGTAGAATTTGTTCAGGTGTCTGTTTTCTAAATACCTCCCCACAAAAGGAGTCACTCTTTCAACAAGCTTAACATATTGACTGATAAAGATCAGAAAAGCTGATAGTTAATTTGATGATGAGTTCATTTGATGATTAATGTGCCAACAACTCACAGTAGAGATTAGAAATAAGTAGTATATAGACATGACCTTCATGGCATTTGTACTCTCCTATTTCAAGTTTTAGGTATAAAAGTAGTATTTATTAATAACACAGTTAGATAATGAAGCAAAGGCCAGAGCACATCTGTTATCAAGAAATCACAATGAACATTTTCATCTCATTTTTAGAAGAAATATGTCCTATTTTTCCATTCCTTTGTTTCCTCTCATGGGAAACTGCTCAGTAGATTAGTACTTAGTAGTTACTGGTAGAAATTACCTCCTGGTTTACTGCTTATTGAGCTATCCAAGAATCTGCCAAGAGTCTGATCCTTGGGTGGAAGATCTTCTGGAGTAGGAAATGGCAACCGATTCCAATATTCTTGCCTGGAAAATTCCATGGACAGAGAAGCCTGGTGGATTAGAGTCTACGGGACCTCAAAGAGTCGGAAGCAACTGAGCACACACACAAATCTGCATGCTGCATATTGGTGTAATTGTTGTACCAACTTGGTGTGTTTGTTAACTGCATTCCTTTGGAGCAATGTTAAGCTGTTGTGGTACATCTAACAAAAGTGAAGTCACTCCATCGTGTCCGACTCTTTGTGACCCCATGGACTGCAGCCCACCAGGCTCCTCCGTCCATGGGATTTTCCAGGCAAGAGTACTAGAGTGGGGTGCCATTTCTTTCTCCAGGGGATCTTCCTGACCCAGGGATCGAACCCGGGTCTCCCGCATTGGAGGCAGACGCTTTTACCGTCTGAGCCACCAGGGAACATCTAACAAAAGAACACTTCAAACTAAAGCATCCTTGCTGATCTTCTTAAATTCAAAGTCAGGTATTATTGAAATAAAATGTTTCTAGAGCGACTTTTTCTGGAAAATGTCAATTATGAACCAAACTGTTTAGACTTAGCTTGAAAATGATGGATTACAGCTACTTGGAAAATAGGAGGAAGACTTAGCACAACAGTTTTTCACAGTTTGAGGTTTTAAAAGAAAGGCTATTTAAAATATTGCAAAGAGTTTTTTATTAAAAAAAAAAATCATTGCCAGAAAGCTGTTTTAAAAACACAAAGGTAGGGAATTCCCTGGCTGTCCAGTGGTATGAACTTGGTGCAGTGAACTGCAGGGGCTGGAGTATGGTCCCTGGTTGGGAAGCTAAGATCCTGAAAGTTGTACAGACAAAAAAGAAAAAAATTTTAAAATGAAAAATAGAAGAAAGTGATTTATTTTCCATCTTCAGCATATGTACCAGATATTCATCTGAGGATATGATAATGAAACAGTAGAATATAGAAGAGTTTGGAGTAAATAATTCAGATACATGTAAATATATTTGCTTTAGTGAATGATAAAGGCATTAAGTTCAGTCTTAGCAAATGAGTCTGCTGGATTCAAGTACTGAAGTTTCAGGTAAATAAGTATATTTTTCATACCACAGTAGGCCCAATTAATAAGGTCTAAAACTTGAATTACATCATATTTACCTATGGAATCCACTGTTGGGATGGTAAAAATTCTGAACTGTGATATGAGAATGAATTTAAATGTATTTTCACTGACAGATTTCTCCTCAAGCTCACTATTACAATGGCTAAATTCCTTGTTACCCATCACTGAATGGAGACAATTTTAGTTAGAGATATTAGAGGAAGAACAACTGGTTGTAGAGAAAGAAAGGAAAATCTCAAACTTGGGTCTGTGCTGTCCAAAACACCTTTTTTTTTTCTTGTGCCAGTTATAGGGATCTCCAGCCTTCAATATAGGTGCCGAATACAAACATTGCCAGCTAGGAGATAACTAAATATAGTGGTCAGCTTATCAGATACTAGAATTTTGCCATGACCTTGAGGTCATGTTACATGGGAATCTGACATTCATGTTCCATGGGAACCACTTCGAATTACTACCAATTTGGTTAAGAGTTTATAATTGCATATCTATAAAATCTATTATGTCTTTTCTTCAACTGTTTTAAGATTTGTGAATCATCTTGAGACAAATAAGTAGCAAGGAGTAAATCAAGACTTCTTTTTCCCCTTGGGAATACTATTTGCCACCATCCCCCCTTTCCTTGGTGAAGGTTAACTGACTTGGAAAGTAGTTGAATATTATCATTTTGTTTTTAACTAAATTGTACAACATGCCGTGATGTCCTCAAGCTAATTTCATAGTGGTTGTTAAAGTCATTCTCAGGGTCGAGAAAGGATTGCAAATACCTGCCTCAATTTCTACTTAATTGATAAGTTTCTAAAGAGTGTTAGTATTCTCTCAAGAGTATGGGTGTGAGTAGATTTTGAATGAAGTCTTTAAATAAGCTAGCTAATTTGTATGCATTCATAAATTATGCACATGGTCCCCTATTGATGAATAAGAATGAATGACCACACGAATTGCCCAATCAGCCTACACATGGAACCTAACTCCCTATTCTAAAGAATTTGTGCTTGCTTGATGGCTGAGAGAAAATCGGAGTGTGAGGAAGTAGTGTTTTGTTTTGTTTTTTGTGGACGTAGTATTAAAATCAGCATTTATGGATAGAAATGGGAGAATACCAGCTTAACTATGGAATTTTTAGAACTTGTTCTCTTGCCTCTAAGTCTAATTGTAAAGAAAAAGCCCGCACCATTGCTTGTCTCAAAATTTTCCAGTTATGAAGTGATTCTTGAAATTCCCTTTAAGAATAATCAAGTAGAAAGAAATACTTTGTAAATAAGGCTTGGCTCTTATGAATAATTATTTAAAGGTCATGTTAAAAGGATTTAAGCTCACTAAAAGTGTAACAATGGTAATGGGGAAGATATGGTGGGTAAAGGAAACTACCTCATTCTTCGAAGGTTTTGTCAAAGCACAATTAACCATTCTAAAATGGCTTTGTTACATGTGAACCATCTGGTGCGAAAGAACTATATTTGTAATGTCCAGAGGACTTGGAATAATTGTATTTTGCTGGCAATAGTCACATTCTTTATTGTTTGCAGATTCCTCATCAAATCTTTAATTATACGCTGTTTTTGTCAACAATAAAGCAATTTCAAGGATTCCTGTTTGCGTAGTCTCTTGAAATCTGCATTATTGAATGCACAAAATAATCATGCTTAGTTACCGTTTCGTGATGTTCCAAGGTTTTTGGTCATGATGTAAATGTATGACTTTTTAAACCAAAATGACATTGAGAAAGAAGGAATTGAGCACATTCCCCTGGATAGAGTCAAGATTGTCTCATATTTTCAAACATGTGGATTAAAAAATACAATGGGCATTTCAGAATTGTCCTTTCCCCTGGGTATGGCTCCATCTTTAGCAAAATTTACCTTTGCTTTTGCATTTTGAACATAAGGGGAATGACTTGCTTCTTCCCATTCCCTGTCATGATGAATCTCTCACTGATAAAACAGCACATGCCCTAAAGCGCACAATATCAAGTGAAAGGCATTCGATTTAAACTTAGAGAATGTCAACAGTGTGTCCTTGTCAAACAATGATGTGTATAATTGCCCTCCTATGCACATATCTTTGAGAGAATAAAGCCAGTGCAGTATCTCTGAGGGTCACACATTCATTTTGTTGTGATTCATCCCGACAATTGTTAAGTGCAGCAAAACTTAAGGTTTCTCCCAGCCTACTGTAAACTGAACTTTAAAGTGTCAAAGTCCTCAGTGACCCTCTTCTCCTGACCCTGTCAACCTGTGAAAATATTGTCCTTTATCACGATCTTTATCAAGAAGTGCAGAGTTTGAAAGGTCCAGGTGAAGGTTATTAGTCAAGTTCTCTGACAGTGTCAGTGCTCAAATCCCACAAGGGTGACAAAGATAGACGTGTCATTTCTGAGGGTGATGACATGCATTCACTGGAGCTTATATGATTTATCAGATGCGACAGCAGTCTCCTTCAGGGTACAAAGTGTCTCTTCTACATCGGTTTACTAACAGAAGAAGAAAAAAAAAATTAGGGGAGAATTTTCAGCCTTTGTCATTATTTTTCTGTTATACTGATTCAGTTTGATCTTAAGCATATTTTTTGAATCAAGAATTGATTCCACATATAAGACCTTTCATAGTTGCTTGACACCATATCTTCAGATGAAATATTCTATTATAGCCTGACTTTATTTAAAATAGTGACAACTTAGGATCACATTCCTGCAACCAAAAAACCCACAGCCAAGATATAGACTCTTCTGTGTATATTTGTTCTCTTACTGTGTCTGTAGGCAGAAGGGATAGTGTTGATTGAAACCATGGTTCATTCTCTTCAAAGGTCTTCATTCATCACTAAGGATTTTTGAAAAATCTATGAGATTCACTTACAGAAACACTTTAGAGTTTCAGGATTCAGGTTGATTGTATCCTGAATGCAATATATCTATTTTTAAACAGAACTGGTTAAAAAGAGATTAAGCTGCATTTGTTTTCAAAGATAGTTACAATAATCTATTAAACATTTCTCATCAATATCCTTGATAATGGTACACAGTGGGAGAAGGGGACAGCAGAGGATGAGATGGTTGGATGGCATCACTGACTTGATGGACATGAGTTTGAGAAAGGTCCGGGAGTTGGTGAAGGACAGGGAAGCATGGCCTGCTGCAGTCCATGGGGTCTCAAAGAGTCGGGCACAACTAAGTGACTGAACTGAACTGAACTAATACATTACACACAGGGCTTCCCAGGTGGTTCAGTGGTAAAGAATCTCCAATGCAGGAGTCACTGATGATGCTGGTTCGATCCCTGGGTCAGGAATATTCCCTGGAGAAGAGAATGTAATCCACTCCAGTATTCTCATCTGGGAAGTCCCACGGATAGAGGAGCCTGGCAGGCTCTAGTCCAGGAGGTTGCAAAGAGTTGGACACGACTTAGCATGCATGCATTATGTATAAGTATCATATAGGTGCTAGATATATTGGTTCTGTTTCTCTATAGAACCCTGACTAGTACAATAATAAACTATTCTTAACACTCTTATGGGTCCCTCTTCTAGAGAAGAAAATCATGTACTATTTAGTAAGTCCCCTACATATGAACCTTCAAGTTGCAGTCTTTCAAAGATGTGAATGTGCATTCCATCAACATCAGGGTCAGGGGTGAGTGAAGTTTCCACTTGCCCTCCATCTCCTATTGCTGATGACCCTTCAGCTCTACCATCTCCCATCTCCTCTCCCTGCTCCAGTCAGTAACTCTTCTTGCCTGTTCACTTGATGCCAGCCCCTCTAAGCCAGCTGTTGTACTATACTACTGTACCTTTCAAGCTATTGCTCTGTAATGTTAAAAATGTTTTCTTTCTTTTTTGTGTGTTTTTATGTATTACTTATGTGAAGAGTATTATAAACCTATTACAGTACAGTACTAGGAAGCCAGTGGTGTTAGTTGGGTGCTAGGCTCACTTTGTTGAACAAATTGAACTTAAAAACGAGCTCTTGGAATGGAACCTGTTTGTATATAGCGGACTTACTGTATTATTTTCTTTTGACTCAAGTATCTAACCTAAGGCATGCCTAGCTTTCAGAAAATTGTTCATTACATAAAGAACTGGCAATAGTTTTTTAAGAATTTCAGGACTAGTTATGTTATACAACCTATACTGACTAAATGAAGACAAACATCAACAGTGAAATTTCAGGCATCAGTGAGGAAACTATTTTTTTATTGGTGGGTCGTTAAATACTCCATGAAATACTGTTAACTTAGTGTTTTTGACCTGAATCAATGCCCTGAGAATGCAATGTGGCCAAAAGTAGATGTTAAGAACTCCCTTTTTGGTATAATTAAGTGATGGGGTTATTTTGTCAGGTAAACAACCACCCTGATGATAAAAATCAGTTTCACAGATTCACTAGGCTATGATGAACATCACAGAGTCACCTGGACCCTGCTGACCTTACACAGCATGATAGCCAGGTTCAACCCCATACTTACTGATGCTTTCACTACCATGCTCAATTTACGAATCATCTTTGTAGCCATTTGGACTTTTATTTACCAAGATAGGTAGGAATATACCCCATATATTTAAGTTATATTTTGCAAGACAGTCTTTGTAAATACCTGAGTAAAGAGAATCAATGAGTCTGCTTCTCCAGTAAGATTTGACAAGGGAATCTAAAGGCAATAAGAAGTTGGATGAGGTTAAGTGATGGGGACAGAGACTTCTAAAAGAACTCATCAGTTTGGTTTTTCACATAGGAAAAGGTAATTTCATGTTTCCTTTGAAAAGAAACAGTATTTTTCTTGGCCTGGCTTTTGTCATAATCACGAGGTAAATGTTTGCATTTTCTGCAAGAGTTTTCCCCCACCCTAGTTCAATGCAACCTCTCTTTAATGTCAGTAATTCTCCTGACTCAATTCAACAATTATTATTCTTGCTAGTCACTGATTTTTTTTAATTTACTTCTTTTCTAAATTTATTTAGTTTTTATCATTTATTTATTTGGCTGCACCAGGTCTTTAGTTGGGGCATGTAAACTCTTAGTTTCAGCATGTGGGATCTAGTTCACTGATCAGGGATGGAACCTGGGTCCCCTGCACTGGGGGCTTGGAGTCTTAGCCACTGGACCCCAGGGAAGTCCTGTAATTACTGATTTGAATGGCTACTATTCAGTTGAGCATATGAAGGCCACAGACAGCTCTGCTCTCAACCCTCCCCTTTCATGTAGGTGATCATGAGAACTTACTTGTGTCAAAGTTCCCACTCCCACTCGACCAGTAACTCTTCAAAGAATTGCATCTTCCTCATTCTCTTCTCTTCCCAGAGCAAAATTCTTTAATCATATAAAAGTAGTGGGTCTTAAACATTCTATGTAGTGTTCAGATACCATATCTGGCAGCTCCCACTTTTTCATGAAACACCACTTACCTCCAAGCATTGAAGATGTCTCATCTAATTTTCTGTTCAGTCACTCAGTGGTATCTGACTGTTTGTAATCCCGTGGACTGCAGCACACCAAGCCTCCCTGTCCATCACCAACTCCCAGAGTTCACTCAAACTCATGTCCATCGAGTTGGTGATGCCATCCAACCATCTCATCCTCTGTCATCCAATCAGGTGGCATCTTGCCTGGCACTGCTTTTGTCTGCCAGCTTGCTCTTGATCTCAACTCACAAAAGTTTCTTCTTGGCCCAAAGAGACATGAGTCTTTAGCATTGAAACTCACCCTAGTTTCCAGTTGTTTGGATTAATTTATTATTTTTAAAGAATGTCTTTTAAAATCTAAAACAGTAACTGTTGGATGAGTTTAGAGCTTATCTAAAACCTAGGCCAGCACTATGGACATCTCCTAGGCACTCTCTAGAAAGGCAGAATCTGGGACTTTCCTGGTAGTCCAGTTGTAAGATGCCACACTTCCACAGCAGTGGGCATGGGTTCATCCCTAGTTGGTGAACTAAGATCCCACATATGACTCACAGTGTGGCCAAAAAAAAAAAAAACCAAGCAGAATCTCAGGCCCATCCCCTTGAAATGCAGAATCTCAGATCTTGTTGCTGCTGTTGTTCAGTCACTCAGTCGTGTCTGACTCTTTGTGACCCCATGGACTACAGCCTGCCAGGTTTCCCTGTCCTTTACTATCTCCATGAGTTTGCTCACACTCATGTTCATTGAGTCAGTGATGTCATCCAACCATCTCATTCTCCGTCTACTGAATCAGAATCTGCATTTTAACCTGATAATTCATTTGCACATTCACATTTGAAAGTGGTGATCAAAACATTTCTCAGTAAACATCAAATAGAGGTGCATACTACTGAGAAACTACTGTGGGGTTAGAAAAAAGTTTCATTTGTTTAGGTTATTTTTAAAAAATATTTGCTGTTGGTCTTATATAGATATTCTTTATTTTGTTTATATTGTATCTCTTTCTTCCCTCTGATATTATTATTTGTTTGTTGGCCGCATCACACAACTTGTGGAATCTTAGTTTCCCCACCAGGGATTGAACCCAAGCCCTCAGCAGTTAAAGCCCAGAGTCCTAACCACCGGACCATCAGGGAGTTTCTGGAAAAGGACTCATGTGAAAGGCATAATCAATTTTATCAACAAAGGCGTTTGTTCTGAAGTTGAAGTGATTTTAGATCACTGTACTCCAACTAGTCTTGAGTCTGCTTGAAACCCAACATGTGCAGGTTTGATTATGAAATTGATGCACTTCCTGAATTGTTCATTCCTTCTGAGTTTTCTCCTGGCACTTCCTTTCTGTCTCAGCCTCATGAGAGAAAATTATCATGGTGGTCTCCATAAAAATTACCACACAGGAAATGAAAGGAAACTTAATTACTGGATTCCCACACGCCATTTATTCTTTATATTAGAGCCATCAGAGAGTCTCTGGGCTTATAGGCACAATTAAAGAGATCAACAAGATAAACAAGATTTTCAGCCAAGTTGCAGCTGTTCTGAAGTTTCTTGGAACACTAACCTGATTAAGTTCTTCCTTTCATATCAAAGTAAGTTCTCTGCCAGTGACAGTTGGTTGATAACCTGAGGAACTCGAGTATCCTTGGGGGGCAGTGGAGATGTAGTGCTGACCCCAAGTGATCCCAATGAGTTTTCCTTCCCCAGTTCTGAGGGTGGTAGGTTTTCAGAACCAGAGACTAGGGTGCTGGGAGGCAAAGTCAGCTGGGTTGGGCTCCTACCAGAAACACGTTCCTTGCTCTATTGTGCATGTGTTAGTCCCTCAGTCAGGTTCCACTCTTTGTGACCTCGTAGACTGCAGCCTGCCAGGCTCCTCTGTCCATGGGATTCTCCAGGCAAGAATACTGCAGTGGGTTGCCATTGCCTTCTCCAGGGGATCTTCCTGACCCAGGGATCGAACCTGGGTCTCCCTCACTGCAGGCAGATTCTTTACCATGTGAGCAACCCGGGAAACCCTACTGAGGACCGGAAGGGTCCCTTGTCATCCTTGTTTAAAATACGTTCTCCAGTTTGCCATTAAATAGCAAGTCTACTTCTAACTTCCAGATAGTAGTTGTGTCACTAAAATGAAATTTGGTATCAACAGTGATAAAACAAAACGGAAATCCCAGGCAGTTGTGGTGCAATTCTTGGACAACAGCCTGAAGTCAGGAGTTCTTGACTTGAAGCTCTGACCCCCTGTTTCCTCTGTTAGCTCCACCAACTGGTCCCATGACCGTGAACAGACTAACTGCTCTAAAAAGGAGGGCTTCCTTTAGTCAACTGTTTAAATCTCTAAGTTTCTTCAAGTCTGAGAAATCTATTAGTAGACTCAGTCTTTCCGATAGCCCTTTCCATCTGTCCCCTCTCCTTTAATTTTTCTATTTTAAGAGCTAACTTGCTTAAAGATTACTCTTAGGACACAGTCAGGAGGTAATCACCTGGACTTCCCTGATGGTCCTGTGGTTAAGAATCCACCTGCCAATGGAGGGGGCATGGGTTTGATTCCTGGTCTGGGAAGATGCCACATGCTGTAGGTAAGCTAAGCCTGTCTGTGTGACACAGCTATTGAAGCTCACGTATCCTAAGCTCATGCTCTGCAACAAGAGAAGACACCACAACAGGAAGCCCACACAAGCCAACTAGAGAAAGTGTTAGGCACAGCAACGAAGAGCCAGTGTAGCCAAAAGTAAATAAATAAATAAAAACTTTAAAAGAGAGAAAGCAATTATCTACACAAAAATCCAAAACATTATAAAGATTAATACCTTTATCATCCATGTACCCATCTCACAATATTGATAAATAAAATGTTACCATGAAATTTTAGTCCTTGAGAATTCCCTGGTAGGTCAGTGGTTAAAACTCCATGTCTCCAATGCAGGGGATGTAGGTTTGATCCCTGGTTGGCGAGCTAAGATGCTACATGCCCTAAAAAAAAAAGTTTAGTTCTCTTGATATCCTAATATCCTCTCATCTATTGCCATTCCTTCTCTACACTTAGGAGATAACCTCTCTCCAAAATAGTCTTTTAGTCTTTATTGTAAATTTAAGTCATAGTGTTATTTTTGCAAGGGATTTAGGCCTTATATTTCTAATAATAAAATAAATAGATTACAAATACGTTTAGCAGAATTTGGGGCAGATGGAACGAGATGCTAGGAGCAGAATATCCATCCCCATGGAAAGAGTGACTCTGAGAATCATAATAAATTTACATTGTGTCCTATGTGTGTCAGCAAAAGGACTTTCCTTATTGCTGCTACTTTACATACCTAGGGCTCTCTGCTTCTGCTACTGCTAAGTCACTTCAGTCGTGTCAACTTTGTGCGACCCCATAGACGGCAGCCCACCAGGCTTCCCTGTCCCTGGGATTCTCCAGGCAAGAACACTGGAGTGGATTACCATTTCCTTCTCCAACTTTTCTATCCCATTTTTTAATCACTTCCCTTCTTGTTCATTAGCTTTCTCTTTGGAAAATGAATATGGAAAAATATGTGAACAGTATATCAGAGAGACAATGACTACTTAAAGTTCCATTGGTTCAACAATGTACTTGTTTAATTCAGAACAAATATCAGTAATTATGTCAGTCTGAGCTGACAGTCGCCTATAACAATGCTTGGAGTCAGTACACTTTTGCTTTGCCCACAATGTTTCCAAGATTATCTTTGCCTTTTCCTTGCCAACCATCTTCCAGCCAAACTGGTCACCTTTCAGTTCAGTTCAGTCGCTCAGTCGTGTCCGACTCTTTGTGACCCCATGAATCGCAGCACGCCAGGCCTCCCTGTCCATCAGCAACTCCCGGAGTTCACTCAGACTCGCATCCATCGAGTCAGTGATGCCATCCAGCCATCTCATCCTCGGTCGTCCCCTTCTTCTCCTGCCCTCAATCCCTCCCAGCAGCAAAGTCTTTTCCAATGAGTCAACTCTTCGCATGAGGTGGCCAAAGTATTGGAGTTTCAGCTTTAGCATCATTCCTTTCAAAGAAATCCCAGGGCTGATCTCCTTCAGAATGGACTGGTTGGATCTCCTTGCAGTCCAAGGGACTCTCAAGAGTCTTCTCCAACACCACAGTTCAAAAGCATCAATTCTTTGGCGCTCAGCCTTCTTCACAGTCCAACTCTCACATCCATACATGACTACTGGAAAAACCATAGCCTTGACTAGATGGACCTTAGTTGGCAAAGTAACATCTCTGCTTTTTAATATGCTATCTAGGTTGGTCATAACTTTCCTTCCAAGGAGTAAGCGTCTTTTAATTTCATGGCTGCAATCACCATCTGCAGTGATTTTGGAGCCCCCCAAAATAAAGTCTGACACTGTTTCCACTGTTTCTCCGTCTATCTCCCATGGAGTGATGGGATCAGATGCCATGATCTTAGTTTTCTGAATGTTGAGCTTTAAGCCAACTTTTTCACTCTCCTCTTTCACTTTCATCTCATCAAGAGGCTTTTTAGTTCCTCTTCACTTTCTGCCATAAGGGTGGTGTCATCTGCATATCTGAGGTGATTGATTTATCCCGGCAATCTTGATTCCAGCTTGTGTTTCTTCCAGTCCAGCGTTTCTCATGATGTACTCTGCATAGAAGTTAATTAAGCAGGGTGACAATATACAGCCTTGATGTACTCCTTTTCCCCTTTGGAACCAGTCTGTTGTTCCATGTCCAGTTCTAACTGTTGCTTCCTGGCCTGCATACAGATTTCTCAAGAGGCAGGTTAGGTGGTCTGGTATTCCCATTTCTTTCAGAATTTTCCACAGCTTACTGTGATCCACACAATCAAAGGCTTTGGCATAGTCAATAAAGCAGAAATAGATGTTTTTCTGGAACTCTCTTGCTTTTTCCATGATCCAGCGGATGTTGGCAATTTGATCTCTGGTTCCTCTGCCTTTTCTAAAACCAGCTTGAACATCAGGAAGTTCATGGTTCATGTATTGCTGAAGCCTAGCTTGGAGAATTTTGAGCATTACTTTACTAACGTGTGAGATGAGTGCAATTGTGCGGTAGTTTTAAGGATTCTCAAAAAATGCAAATCTCTCTCTCTCTCTCCTTCCTCTTCTCAGATGATGACCTTGTCTAGAGCAGATTCTCACTCCCCTTACCTCATCTCAGCCCTCTCTTAATTTTACTTTAAGCATGCATCATAACTATAATTTTACTGTCTCCTCCTTTAAATTATAAGCACTATGTGGGCAGACACATTTTCTGTCTTCTTTATCAACTGCTTACCATAGTTTTTAGCAATAGGAGGGATTCAATTGTTTTTCAAAAGGAAAAATGTAAGAAAGAAGAAACAAAGAAAAAAGAAAGAAAGGAGGAAGGGAGAAAGAGAGGAAAGGAGGAAAAGAAGGGGACAAAAAGCAGAGAGAGGAGAGAAAGGAAAAAAGGCAGAGAGTACTCACCTTTTTTTTCAAGAGGGTATTAAATCTTTTATTGATTATCCATGATAATGGATGATACAGAAGCTTCATTCCCATTTATAACTTTATCTGTTACCATAACTCAGTTTAGATATATTGCATACATATATACTCAATTTAGATATATTGCCAACAATCATTAATGACAAAACAAAAAAACAGAAACTCCATGACTTTTCATGGGTGACCCTTCTAACAATGAACTCCAGGTCACAACACATAACTGTCAGTTCAACTACACCAA
This sequence comes from Oryx dammah, assembly GCF_014754425.2. Lineage (NCBI taxonomy): Eukaryota > Metazoa > Chordata > Mammalia > Artiodactyla > Bovidae > Oryx > Oryx dammah. The sequence continues at coordinate 33,583,475 of NW_024070213.1, read as the reverse complement.
GGGTCTGAAGACAGCAGCTTCCCCATCACAGCAGGTTGTAAATAAATTTCAAATGGAAACTGGCATTACTCTGAAGGAATTCTAACTTCACACTGGGGGTAATTTACCAAAATGGCTTCAGAGTAGACTAACTTTACACAGCACATTGAAAAAAATACACATTTATTCAGCATCATGATCAGACTATTTTATTTAGCAATCAACAGCATGGGTGCAAAAAAAAACAAAAAAAAAACCACCTGCATTGAAACCCTTTGTTGGAATGCTTTACACTTTCCACAGAACAGAAACTAAAATAAGCTGTTATACAATTAGTCACAAGTATAGTCCTCAGGTTTTTTGCCCATACACGTGAGTATTGTCTAAAACATGTCCTCTTTGTAGCAGCTAGGCCCTGTCACCACTCTGCTTGGCTGAGTTCACAAATCTGTTGTAATCTGTAGCTTCCCTGTCCCTTCTCTGGCTTTCCTCTCCTGTTGAGCTTTGTTTCCTCGCAGTAATTAAAAGCTCTGCCACCACCACAGCTACTGCTGCTGCTGGAACCACCCTCACCATCTTGGCTTCAAGAGTTGGCAGAGTACTGGCCTCCACCACCACAAGGGCCTGACCTTCGTCCTCCGAAGTTTCCTCCTGTCATGGGTCCAAAATTTGAAGACTGGTTGTCGTCATTGCCGAAATCACTGTAGATTCTGCCACCTCGAACACTGCTTCCATCATCACCAAATCCATTATAGCTGTCCCCACTGCCACCATATCCATCATCATCACGGCTGCCACCAAAGCCACCTTCACCACTGAAGTTTCCACCATGACCGAAGTTGTCATTCCCACTGAAACCACCTCGACAACCACCACCAAAGTTTCCAGAATCTCTTTCACCTCTTTGGCTGGATGAAACACTAGCCATCTCTTGCTTGGATGGGGCTTTCCTTACTTCACAGTTGTGGCCATTCACAGGGTGCAATTTCTAAATGACAGTCTTGTCTATGGAGTTATAGTATCAAAGGTTGTAAAAACAAAGCCTCTCTTTTTGCCATTGCCTCAGTCACTCATGATTTCAGACACTCCGGTTTCCCCATATGGTTCAAAATAATCTCTCGGGTGATGTTCTTCAGTGTCTTCTTTAGTGCCACCCATAAAAATCTTTTTTTCACAGTTAAGTGGGCACCAGATCTTTGAGAATCTTCTCCTGAGATGGCCCTTGGGCTCCACAACTCTTCCATCACCTTGCGTGGCCTTGCCTTCATGCCCACATCCACCTTCCCCACCGTGGTACATGTGACAACCCCGAAGCTTCTGGAGTGCTTGGTGTTTGAAGCCTTCATCACCACACGGTCTGTGAGCATTCCCCATTGCTCAGAATGGCTCCTCAGACTCTCATCGGTTGTTTCAAAGCTCAGACGTCTGACAGAGAGTTTTGCGGCTGTTTGAGTTCTTTGGGAAACTCTGACTTTGACATGACGAGGTGGGGAGACTTCAGCGATGTGTCTCAGTTTTAAACATATGAATCTTGTGTCTTTTCGAGTAATTCATGGAAGTATCCCTTGTCTGTGGTTTCAAGTCATTGCCACAATGATTCCTGCTGCCGCTGCTAAGTCGCTTCAGTCGTGTCCGACTCTGTGCGACCCCATAGACGGCAGCCCACTGGGCTCCCCCATCCCTGGGATTCTCTAGGCAAGAACACTGGAGTGGGTTGCCATTTCCTTCTCCAATGCATGAAAGTGAAAAGTCAAAGTGAAGTTGCTCAGTTGTGTCTGACTCTTAGCGACCTTGTGGACTGCAGCCCACCAGGCTCCTCCGTCCATGGGGTTTTCCAGGCAAGAGTACTGGAGTGGGGTGCCATTGCCTTCTCCAACAATGATTCCTATTTCATGGTAAATTGGGAATTTCATTACATTGTTGGTTTGAAAGAGAATCTTGACATTTTCAAGTCCTTAAAAAAAAAAAAAAGCACCTGCACCAGCAGCATCTTTGGGAAGATATAGTAGATTTTTTTTTTTAAAGAAAATCTTTTAACTTTGAAATAATTACAGATTCACATGCAGTTGTAAGAAATAACTCACAGGAACCCTGTATATCCTTTGCACAGTTGCCCCCAGTAGCAACATCTTGCATTACTATAGTGCACGCGTGCTTAGTCATTTCCATCGTGTCTGACTCTTTGCGACCCTATTAGCCCACCAGGCTCCTCTGTCCAAAGGATTCTCTACGCAAGAAAGCTGGAGTGGGTTGCCATGCCCTCCTCCAGGGGATCTTCCCCACCCAAGGATCAAACCCACGTCTCTTTACATCTCCTTCTTTGACAGGAGGGTTCTTTACTCCTAGCACCACCTGGAAAGCCCATTACTATAGTACAACATCACCACCAGGAAAGCTATTGTTTTTAACAAAATGACAAGTTTCCCCACCCGCCTCCCCTCGACTTCCAATTCTTTGTTCATTCTCCATCTCTCACAAAATGGCTGGAGGTAGTTTATCTAAAGGACAAATATAATACCATTGTTTTACAATTAATTACAATGGAAGAAACAAGGTTAAAAGCAGATAAGAAAATAGGTTAACTCTTGGGGCTAATTCAAAGCTTATAACCTAGTTCTCTGCAGAGTCAACAGATTCTAATTAATTTCCAACTGGAAACATGCCAACTCCTCAATGGAAGACAAAGCTTTTCTTAGTTCCTAAAACAATAGAAAGTTCTCATAAGGGACAACTAAGTATGCTTGTAAGAGATACAGTGTTTATCACCTTCCTTGAATTACAGCAAATGTGACAACAAGTTGGGGACCACAAAGCTAACTTATTAGTTAAATAGCTTTCTCCCACAAGACACTAGATCTTATCGTAGACCTTCAGGGTCCACTTTTGTAGAGTCACACACTCAAGGCTAAATTCTCAAACCACACTGTATCATTAAACTCCTGAGTCAGTCACAGGGAATAGGCAGTATGGTAATAATTAATCACAAATATTCTGATTTTCTTCCTTCTGGGTCCTTGTTAAGATCGCAGTTTCCTGTGCCCTTCAAGTTAAGTATGGCTGGTGACTTGACTTCAGCCAATAAAATATGAGTGGAAGTGACATGTGCCGCTTCCAAGTAGAAGCATTTAATTGGTGGTACCGGCTGCACATTTCTTTCTCCTGCTTCAGAGATGGTAAATAAGTAAGTGTTAGTCACTCAGTCGTGCCCGACTCTTCACGACCCCATGAACTGCAGCTCACCAGGCTCCTCTGTCCATGGGATTTTCCAGGCAAGGATACTGGAGTGGGTTGCCATTACCTTCTCCAAGGGGTCTTCCCAACCCAGGGAGTGAACCTGGGTCTCCAGATTCTTTACTGACTGAGCTACAAGGGAAGCCTCAGAGATGGTGGGAACATGAATTAGCATGAAGTCTTTACATCCTGGAACCCGGGAGACTAAATGACATGGAGACTCTGCTGACCCATGCTGGACACATTTCATGAAGAAAAATAAACCTGGATGGAGTCATGGAGATTTGAGGGCTGTTCATTATCATAGGTTAACTTGATAGCCATCCTGGTTGTTATAGGAAATAGAAGTCCCTTAAAATATATTTATTTGATTGTTCTCTCAGTCAGGTTCCTTTTCTTGAGGCTAACTATGCCCATTTCCTTCCATGGATGAGTGAGGAAAAGGCTGACTGCAGTATTAAATGGATCTCTTTGCCAATTTAGCTGTAAGTATGATCTGCTTCTCATTTGCTCTGAAAATAATCTGTCCATAACACTCTACATAAAAATGACTCTAGCAACATACTGAAACTTCAGGAACATCTCATGACTAGTCTCCTGCTACCGCTAGGTCGCTTCAGTCGTGTCCGACTCTGTGCGACCCCATAGACGGCAGCCCATCAGGCTCCCCCATCCCTGGGATTCTCCAGACAAGAACACTGGAGTGGGTTGTCATTTCCTTCTCCAATGCATGAAAGTGATAAGTGAAAGGGAAGTCGCTCAGTCGTGTCCGACTCCTAACGACCCCATGGACTGCAGCCTACCAGGCTCCTCTGTCCATGGGATTTTGCAGGCAAGAATACTAGAGTGGGTGCCATTGCCTTCCCTGGACTAGTCCCTTAAGAACTAGTAAAGGAGAAGAATTGATCATTAAAACCTAAACCTAGAGGATCAAGTGACAAAGCGAGATGGGAGAGGACTTCCCTGGTGGTCAAGTGATTAAGACTCCAAGCTCCCAATGCAGGTGGCCCAGGTTCAATACCTGGTCAGGGAACTAGATCGCACATGTCACAACAAAAAGTCCTGCATGCTGAAATGAAGATGGAAGATTACCACATGCCACAACTAAAAGCCAGTACAGCCAAATAAACAAATATTTTTTATAGACTTCCCTGGTGATCCAGTGGTTAAGACTCCGAGTTTCCAATGTAGGGAGTGTGGGTTTGATCCCTGGTCAGGGAACTAAGATCCGACATGCCATATGGTGCAGCCAAAAATTAAAAAAAATTGAAAAAAAAAAAGATATTTAAAAAAAAGTGAGATGGGACGAAGTTGGTTGTTTGTTTTTGATACCTTTGCTATCTGCCATTGCTGTGACTGCTTCCTGCCCTTCATCCTTACAGGCTCTGCTCACTGTTTGGTGATGAAAGGAAGAGGGAAGAGGTACTCACACAAAGCATTTTTAATAACTTGTTAATTGGATGAAATGGCAGTTTAGGTGCCTAAGGGCTATATGCATATTCATAGATTGTCTTCGAAGGGTACAATTACCAAAGCCAATGAAAAAGATTATGAGTTAATATTGGATTGTGATTTGGGGCGGAGGAGGCTGAGATATCTTCCTCCAAATAGCTGCTAAGATTAATCTGTGTCTCAGGTTTTATATGATAATGTGTAGAGGTACAGTTTGCCTGGAGCACAGCGTGTTTGTCAAAGGAACAATTTCCACAGTGGGTAGTCATTGGCCAGCCTCCTGATTGGTGGGTGTACAATACTCTAGAGGTATAGAGTGGATTTCCCACTCAATATAAAAGCTTACATAATATTTTCCATGATATCCATGTCTAGTATTATTTCCATCAGAAATAAGTATGTCTTCTGTGGTAAAGATTAAATATAATATCCCCTTCGTGAATTTCCACAGGAACATAAAAACAGTATTTTTGAGAATAGGAGCAGCATTTTCTTTCATAGCTGCCAAAAAGTGTATGGAAAAGAGATTTTGGCATACCATGTTGAAGTCCTTTCTCTGCTTTGAAGAACATCTTGACAGTTAAGATTGAATGTTCAAGTGACAATGCAGTAAGCATAAGTTCAGATTCCACAGGGCTCAGGAATGGATGGGAATTACAGACACTTTACTCTGCCTGCCCTCATTCTGCTCAGCCACTGAGGTCCATGCAGGGAAAGATGTGGAAGGGGAAAAAAGCTGCACACATCCCCAGGGCACCCTCTAAGTGCCTGAGTTTTTGTCACTCTTTTCCTGCCACTTCAGATAATCCAAGATAGCTCACAAAATATAAATGCTCAGTGACCACAGTTTGGAGATTTCCAAAGATAAAAGCATTTTCAGTTACTTTGTGATGAGGTCCATCTGAAAGAGCCATTGACTTTTTAAAAACTTTTTTTAAATTAATAGATGATTATTTTTTAAATTTTAATTAAATACAGTTGGTTTGCAATCTTGTGTTAGTTTCAGGTGTGCAGCAAAGTGATTAAGTTTTATATATATTTATATTTCTTTCTTAGATTCTTTTCCATCAGAGCTTATTACAGATATTGAGTATGGTTCCCTAGACTATACAGTAGGTCCTTGTTGGCTATCTATTTTATGTTTAGTAGTGTGTATAATTTAATCCCAGACTCCTAATTTATTCCTCCTTCCCCTTCCCTTCTGGTAACCATAAGATGCTGGATAACATCACTGATGCAATGGACATGAACTTGAGCAAACTTCAGGAGATGGTGAGAGACAGAGAGTCCTGGTGTGTTTCAGTCAATGGGGTCCCCAAATCCGACACAACTGGGTAACTGAACAGCAGCATCCATAAGTTTGTTTTCTGTCTCTGAGTCTATTACTATTTTGTAAATTAATAGAGTACTTTTTAGAGTTAGTTTACAGAAAACTTGTTTTTAGTTTTACAGAAAAACTGAGCAAAGGTACAGAGTTCCCATTCACTTCCTTCCCTCTTTAGTAACATATTACAGTAGTGTGGTATATTTATTACAGTTGATGAACCAACATTGATACATTATTATTTACTAAAGCCCATGCTTCACTTAGGGTTCCCTTTTTCTGTTCCACAGTTTTATGGGTTTTGAAAGATGCATAAATTTTTACACTTACCATTAGAGTATCAGATAGAATAATTTCACTGTCCTAAAAATCCTCTGTAAGAGACATTGACTTTTTTTTTCCTATAGGTAAGAAATGGATTTATTTAGGTTCAGAGAGAAGCACACTCTACAGACACAGTGTGGGCCATCACAGAGAGTGAGTGCAACTGACATTGATTTTTATAGCTATTTCAGAAGTATGTTCCTGGCCTCACACCCTCTGAACACGGTCTGGTTCTACAGGGCTGAACATTGCAACCGGAAGGGGCTCTGTAGTAACGAGAGGTGTGTGGCTGGTGGTAAAGAGAATTGGCCCTGCTTTGCCACTGCCACATCATTAAGACTCTCTCATCTGTAAAACGCGGCTAAGTGAAAGTGAAAGTGTTAGTTGCTCAGTCCTGTGCGACTCCTTGTGACCCCGTGGACTGTATCCTGCCAGGTTTCTCTGTCCAGGGAATTCTCCAGGCAAGAATACTGGAGTGGGGAACCATTTCCTTCTTTAGGGAATCTTCCCAACCCAGGGATCAAACTCTGGTCTCCTGCATTGCAGGCAGATGCTTTACCATCCGAGCCACTAGGTCAGCCCAGTATAGCACGTAATCCATGAGTAATGGACAAGATTATACATATAAAGAAGTTAGAACAGTGCCAGGCAGATAGCAGGTGTTTCATTTATTATAGGTAAAGTTATTTTTCAAAAATGAACACAAGCACAGAACTAAACACATGCACACAAATATGCGTGCAAATTAGGAAAATCTGAATAAGCTCAGTGGGTTGTAGCGATCTCAGTGTCCTGGGTGGGATAGAATCCTACGGTACTGTAAAATATTACTTATCACTGGGGAGGCTGGGCAAAGGTTATCTCTATTGTTTCTTAGAAGTGGCATGTGAATCTCCAAAGGTCTCAATAATAATTTGAATTATTCAAGGACTTCCCTGATGGTCCAGTGGTTAGGAATTCCCCTGCCAATGCAGAAGACATGGGTTCAATCCCTGGTCTGGGAAGATTCCACACGTCGCAGGGAAAATAGGCCTATGCACTGCAACGACTGAAAGCCATGCTCCCTAGAACCGATGCTCTGCAAGAGAAGCCCCTGGCATGAGAAACCTTTGTGCCACAACTAGAGAATACCCCTGCCCACTGAAACTAGAGAAAGGCCAACACACTGTAATGAAGACCCAGAGAAGCCAAAGTAATAAATAAACTTTAAAAAAGAGAAAGGAAAACATGGAGGAAGCTTCAATGCATTTTAGTAAGTGAAAGAAGCCAATCTGAAATGGCTACATAATGTATGACTCCACCTGGATGATATTCTGGAATAGACCAAAAAAAAAATCAAGCAGGGCATGAAGGGCAGGGTTGCAGGGGTTGCCTGTTAGAGATGCAGCAATGGCACATCTCAACGGCTCAATTTGTGAGCCAAAAATGGCTGTTAAGGCCTTTGGGGAAAGTTGGAGAAATTTGGATGTAGAATGAGGATTAAGTGTTTTTATTTTGGTTAGAATTGGCCTGGGTATTGGGGTTATAGGGCTTCCCTGTTGGCTCAGATGGTAAAGAATCTGCCTGCAATGCAGGAGACCTGGGTTCCATCCCTGGATCGGAAAAATCCCCTGAAGAAGGGAACGGCAACCCCCACGAGGATTCTTGCCTGTAGACTCCCCATGGACAGAGGAGCCTGCCAGGCTACAGTCCATGGGGTCACAAAGAGTCAGACACGACTTCACTTTCACTTTTTTCATTGTGGTTATAGAAAGAAGAAAAAATAAATTTAGCATGGCCTGAACCTGCAAGGCTGTGACAAGCTGATTATTAGAAAACCTCCCTACATAACTCCTTACTTGAGTTATAATCACCACCACACTTTCAATGTCTGCTCAAAATTTCTAGGAGAGAAACTCAATAAGCCACAGCAGGCCATTATTTTGCCCAAGACCTAAGACCTGGTGGCTCAAATGGTAGATAATCTGCCTGCAAAGCGGGACACCCGGGTTCAATCCCTAGATCAGGAAAATCCCCTGGAGGAGGGAATGGCAGTCCACTCCAGTGTTCTTGCCTGGAGAGTCCCATGGACAGAGTAGCCTGACAGGCTACAGTCCATGTGATCGCAAAGAGTCAGACATGACTGAGTGACTAACACTTTCACTTTCACTAAGCCTCTAGTTACTGCAAATCAAAAGTCTTTCTTTAAGAGGGCCACTAGCTCTACAGGACATATTCTCAACAAAGAGTTATGAATTGTACAGTATGTGCTGGCTTCTTCTCAAAATGGCTTTACTGAGGATTCAGCTTCCTTGAATTTAAATGTTGCAGGTGTATTTCCAGCAAGAAAAATGAATGAGTAATCATTACTCAGCACAGTGATAGACTGTATGTTTTAGACAGTGTCCTTTCAATTTTAGCAGAGGCGTTTAATGTCCCTGTTTGTAAAACACTTTGTTCTCATAAACAGCTAGATCTTGGAAATTTCCCTACTGTCTAAATTTCTAGTTCTTGAAACTGATGCATTTCTAAGTATGAAAGTTTGGAGAATGCCTTTCACTTACTGAAGATATTCACATTGCTTAGAAGCTTTAGATAAAGAACTGTTCTATCTCAGCTTCAAAGAATTATAATAATACATGCACCTTTTCCCCCTCTCCAGATCTTTTGTAGACCAGACTGCTCTCTTTCTGATCCTTTCTGATAGAAAGTTACCAGTATGAACATGCTTGTGGTATTCTTGGAACTGTTTGTTATGTTAAACCAGATTTTTTAAGGGATTTTGGATTCAAATATGAGAAAAAGCTCCTGTGGGGAATTTTTACTGAGTATAAGCATATGTACTTCTATTCCTATTATTTTTTATTATAAAGTGTGTCTTTAGCTGTAAGCTTCACAGATCAGATTTTTAGAGCAGGTACCATCCACACACCCCCTCCCACATAGTAGCTTGTTAATGCTCGTGGAATTAATTTTAATAGACTAAATATTAATGGAGCAGTTGGTCCCCGGGTGGGAAAGATTCCCTGGAGAAGGGAATAGCCACCCACTCCAGTATTATTGCCTGGAGAATCCCACAGACAGAGGAGCCTGGCAGGCTACACTCCATAGGGTAAACAAAGAGTCAGACACAACTGAGCAAATAATACTAACACTTAATCACATATGAGAAACCCGGGCTATCAAATTTAGCTTTTCTCTTGCTTAGTATTATTTCTTTCAGAAGCTTTGTGCTAAGCTGCTTCAGCCTTGTTCAACTCTTTGTGAAACTCATGGACTGTAGCCAGCCAGGCTCCTCTGTCCCTGAGATTTCCCAGGCAAGAATACTGGAGTGGGTTGTCAGCAGCTTAATCCATATATTATGGATTACTTCTCATTTGTTCACAATGAAGATACTGTCTCATGCAATAAAGTGTTTTGTTTGTGTGGTTTTTTTAAATTCTGAAAATGGAGAAGTGTTTGTTTAGGTGATGATTTAGACATCACAATTTTCTCTCTTGCGAAAAAGAGGGGTGGTGGTGGTAGGAATTGCTAACAAGTAGTTTCCCTTCAGATTCCATATCCTATGATTCAAGTCATTTTTAGCTCAGAAGAATACCCACAAAGCTGTGGCATCTAATATCTGTTTTAAAAAGATAATTTTCTATCTTCTCAACTTGAAATGTCCCAGTTGATTTAGTTTTCCCAGATTATTTCCTGGCACAAAATCAGAGCAATTTTGGTAAATTTTAGCTTATTTTGCCTTCAAACACATTGAAGCTGATAAATAAAGTTATTTTTTCTCTGAGTGAATGGACATGAGACATTACTCTGAGAGATGGAAAGGGTGAAATTTACAAGTATACTATGTTAAAGTTTTTGATAAATTGTCTAGTGAAGGCAACAGCATTAGGTATACAAGAAAAAATATGGCTCTTTAAGGCAAATCTATCTTTGGAAGAAGGAAGTAAGCAGAATAAGTATAGTTTTCTGTTAGATTCTCTCATTTAGGGCATTAATTTGAGTGCCTTCCTTACACACACACACACACACACACACACACACACTCACATACACACACTCACATACACACACCTTTTCTGTATTATCACTTAGAAATGAAGTACTTGGAGTAAAATGAATCTGCATAGATAGATAAGAAGATAGATGGGTAAATATAACCTAGCAGAAAGTCATTTATAGTTTTTAAAATACGGATCATGCTAACTATACCTTAATATAAATAAACAAATGGACAAACTTGTCTCCCCAAAGCCTTTTATGATTTTAATTGGATGGCTTGATCTCATTTAGCCTTTAGTTGTCATAGCTACATGGCAGTTAATTATACATGAGCACACACTGGCACTTCCTGGGTGGCACTAATGGGAAAAAATCTGTTTGGTAATGCAGGAGATATAAGAGACATGGGTTCAGTCCCTGGATCGAGGAGATCCCCTGAAAGAGGAAATGGCAACCCACTCCAGTGTTCTTGCCTGGAGAATCCCATGGCAGATGATTCTGCGGTCTACAGTCTATGGGGTTGCAAAGAGTCAGATACGACTGAAGTGACTTAGTTAGCATGCACCACGCATGTGTGAGTACTCATTATTAGGTAGATTTTAGTTTTTTCCCCATTGTGTCATTTTTACTAGATTCATTTAATTTGGTTTTGAATATAAGCAACTAAAAGCTTGCACTTGAAGCAGTGTAATAAACCATGGTTGGTACAGCTGCACGTTATCTCACAGCTCATTATTTTGAGTTTTTTCAAGGTAAACAAGTAATATTGTTCTCCTCAAAGAGCAAAATCTGTCTTTATACAAAGTCAGTCCTTTAGTAGAGAAATTTGCATTCTTTAATGTGGGAAAAATGAGTACTTTTTTAAAAGATGAGTACTTTTATGGATTACAGTTGCTGTGCTCCATAAGAGTTTAAACTAACTCAAAGTTTAAACTAACATTATGTTCTCCAACCTTTCTAGGTAACCCCTGTTCTTTTCACTTTTATCTTGTCCTTGTTTTGGTTTTCCTAAAATAATCTCATTTCCATGGTTTGTGTAACTTGAGCATACATTGCCTGATAAAAGGCACTTTCCAACCCTTATTCCTTTCACTTAACACTTCAAACATGCCTTGTCTCCAGTGATTGGAGGTCTTTGTTGATTTAAGTTGCCAGAGTCACCCCAGATTACTCTTCACATCAGACTTTACTTGGGTTTCATTTCATTGAAGTGGACACAATTCATGTTTTTATTTTCCAAAAGCTATGCAGGCCTCTTCTTCCTGTCTTAAATTAACTTAGAGGTCTGATCTGTTTCTATCCAACACACAGAAATATTGCTTCTGCTGGATATCTTCACACCTCCTAATCAGTGACTTTCCTGGAAGTTCTTTCTGTATCTTTCAAGTCTGGTCCTTGACTACCAATCCCTGAGAATTCTCAGAGTCTAGTCACAGGAAATTATGTCCTTTTCTCAGGAAATTTGATTACTTAGAATGGGGAAGATGGAAGAGAGTATCAGATATTACCTTAGCTTGTTAGGAGAGAGTAGGATTAATTTAGGGCTTCTTAATTTAGAATTTATCAGAAATTAATAATCAATCAATCATTAATTAATTAATAATTTTATATTATTTAAATTTAGATTTGATAATTAGATAGTTTAGTAAGAACCAGTTAATAATTAATTGATTAGATTTAGAATTAACTTGGAAATGCATCTAACATTATGCAGATCTACAGCTGCAGTCTAGAAGTATAGTTGGATGGGTAATTTCCCTGAGATTTCTGACTTCCTCAAAATATTTGAAGACTTGTTGAGCTTATTTCTTATATTTATCGGTATTACCTTTATGAACTTAATATGGCGTGGGAAATAATTGACATGATTCTGGTTAGTGGATTGGATGTGGGGACCTTCTAATTTAAGGTATATCCATATGGCACCCCACTCCAGTACTCTTGCCTGGAAAATCCCATGGATGGAGGAGCCTGGAAGGCTGCAGTCCATGGGGTCGCTAAGAGTCAGACACCACTGAGCGACTTCCCTTTCACTTTTCACTTTCATGCACTGGAGAAGGAAATGGCAACCCACTCCAGTGTTCTTGCCTGGAGAATCCCAGGGACGGGGGAGCCTGGTAGGCTGCCGTCTATGGGGTCACACAGAGTCGGACACGACTGAAGCGACTTAGCAGCAGCAGCCGCAGCATATTTTTCCTCTTAGAAATGCAGAGAAGTTCAGAAGGTCCAGTTTCATCAATGTGATTTTGTAGTTTCATGTTAGTTGAAATGAATTCCCTTGCTACTAAGGTTTGAATGAGAGGTGATTAAGACAGAAAGGAACCGAACATCTGAGCAACATGCATTCACCTGAAACGCTCAACAGTAAACCAGGGAACACAAGAAGGGGTCATATACAATACACATAGATGGTGCAAAGTAATGAGACGATGCCAGAACGGGCAAAGCAGAAATGAATCAAGGGAAGAAGGAGGTAGGGCCATGTGTGTGAAAAGACTCTTTCAAAAAGGTGGTTGAGGGATTTCAAAGGGAAGGCACTTTTATTTTCCCTTAGTTTAGGCTAAGTTTAGATGTTCACTTAATTACTGTGTACTTACTGGCTCAAATGGTAAAGTGTCTGTCTACAATGCGGGAGAGCCGGGTTCAATCCCTGGGTTGGGAAGATCTCCTGGAGAAGGAAATGGCAACCCACTCCAGTATTCTTGCCTGGGAAATCCCATGGACGGAAGAGTCTAGTAGGCTACAGTCCATAGGGTTGCAAAGAGTTGGACACGACTGAGTGACTTTCTTTCTTTCCATGCAAAATAAGAGAGCAAGTTCTTATACAGGATGCTTAGCTAATGCCCATAAATCACAAGTTTTGTTGATAAATACTTCAGTACAAAAGTATTATCTCTAATGGGTCTTCGATGAACGTGTATTTGAGATATATAGGGGTCTACTTATGCAGGTTAAAAATATTCTCTTCTTAGTGTTTTTCTTTTCCTGCGTCTTCTGGTTCGGTGCAGTAGCTCAGTTGTGCCTGACTCTTTGCAACCCCATGGACTGCAGCACGCCAGGCTTCCCTGTCCATCATGAACTCCTGGGCAGTACTATTTTCTTTGCTTGCTTTCTAGATTGAATACCACATATTGAACAAGCCCAAAGATTATAACTATATAACCTCTATCATCAAATGGCCCTCATTTTGCCTTAATTTTTAATGAATAATTGGATCATGAATGAATTTTAGAAATATTCAGCTAAGAGCCAGGAGCATTGATTAATTTCTGGAGGTTGATAAAAACAAAACCCATTTGATTATTTTTACTAAGGAAGTATTAGAGATTCCTTTTTGGTTTTGAAGAAATGTAAATTTTGTTCAATTGATGGAGAAATAAAAGGGAATTTATTCAAAACTGAAATACTGTATCATAGAAATGCTTTTACTTATAAGATTCAATATTTAACTATTTTTGAAGTAAATTTTGATGATATTATATATACCAAGTTGTATAAGCTCACTATACCTGTAAGAATATAAGGGGAAAAAGCAAATTTGAAAAGAGTATAATTATACCTCTCAAGTGATTTAATAAAGTTTAACCTTTGAGATGGAAACAAGAACAACTTGACCAAAGAAAATGTCATTACCAATCTCCTCGAAGCAAGCAATGATTAAATGCAAAGAAGCAGTATTTCTTAAGTTGATTGAAGACTGCTGCAATTTTTCTTATTTTAAAAAGTTAAACATTTAAAAATCAGCATATACACTCTGTGGCTCACAAGTAAGAATTATATCTTCTGAGTCCTTCTCTTACCAGCTAATTTTTCAAGAGAGGTGTGTCCTCTTTTATTGTTTCATTATGCAGCCTTTGAATCATTTTAAATTTCTTGAATGTTTTTAATTAGATGTAGCCACTCCAGCACTCTTGCCTGGAAAATCCCATGGATGGAGGAGCCTGGTAGGCTGCAGTCCATGGGGTCGCTAAGAGTCAGACACCACTGAGCGACTTCCCTTTCACTTTTCACTTTCATGCATTGGAGAAGGAAATGGCACCCCACTCCAGTGTTCTTGCCTGGAGAATCCCAGGGACAGGGGAGCCTGGTAGGCTGCCGTCTATGGGATCGCACAGAGTCGGACACGACTCAAGTGACTTAGCAGCAGTAGCAGCAGCAGCACTTTGAAGCATCTCGTATGACATTATAATATTTTTTAGTAGTTTTAGTGCCCAGGATCCACATGTGCGTGGCTCTAGAAGTGCCTTCTATTTTTCCAATATTTAGAGGAAAAGTTTAGAAAGAAATATATCTTAGAATTTTTTCACATGGGCACTTTGTGCATTTAGGTTCATGAGTACAGTTGGCTTTCCATATTCGTGAATTCTGCTTATGTATGAAAACCAACTGTACTAGCCATTTTACACAGTGGACTTGAGTATTCAATGTTTCTGGTATCCAGGGAGATTCTGGCTCCAGTCCCCCGAGGAAACTGAAAGATGACTGTGCATTTGAAACTCTTTTTAATACTGGTATGTTTCGGTTTACCTATTTGTTGTATCTATACTCTAAAATATCTATAGGGAATTTATTTCCCACTAGGACTTAATTGCCAACTAACTACCAAAGTAGAAATTGAACATGGCTTTATAAGTTCCTGCATGTATTTCTAAAATGTATTTACATAGCACTCTATGTCAGCACAGGCTTCCTCGGTGGCTCCAACGGTAAAGAATCTGCCTGCGATGCAGGAGACCCATTCTCGATCCCTGGGTGGGGAAGATCCTCTGGAGAAGGGAATGGACCTACAGTTCATAGCATCACAAAGAATCGGACATAACTGAGCGATCAACACTTTCACTTTCATTATGTCAGCAAGCTCAGTGATCATCTTCCAAAAGGCATGGGATATGAGTGTAGTCACATGGATACCTAACAATATTGTACAATTATAATCTTTGATAATTATTAGTTACTGAAGAAAAAAAGCTTGCTTTACACCTTTTTGCTTTTAGGGAAGACCTGTATCAGTCTCTGTTTTTGCTAATGGCCAAATCCATTAGCTAAATCCAAAGAGGAATTCCACTTTCAAAAAAAAGGCAGAAAGTGAAAATAGCAGTCATCATTTGTTTTGCAGAGTTGTTATAGAGGCATCTCGGGTCTAGTAGCTTGGCCAAGCTCCTTCCCAAAGAAATACATGCAACATCTCAGCATCAAGCCACCATAGCTTTGAACTGTGTCTGTGAGCATCTGTACTTTATCTCAATTTATTTTGCTCATCCATTAGCTAGATGTGTTCTAAGGTAATTGTTTCTTTACTTTACACCATTTCAACTTAGGAAAGCTTTCATAGGAAGAATCTAATACTTTCAGGTAGCGGGAAAACCTCAAACTCCATTTTATTTTAGGATATGGATAATGTACCTCTCCCACCCACAGCTTCCCTGATGGCTCAGATGGTAGAGAATCTGCCTGCAATGCAGGGAACCCAGGTTTGATCCCTGGGTCAGGGAATATCCCCTGGAGAAGAGAATGGCTACCCACTCCTGTATTCTTGCCTGGGAAATTCCATGCACACAGGAGCCTGGTGGGCTACAGTCCATGGGGTCACAAAGAATCAGAGAAGACTGAGTGACTAATACTTTCACTTATTTTCAATGCACTTCCCCCAGCCCCAACACATACAAACACACAAATCAGTATCTGAACTTTAAAAAAAAAAAAACTTAAAAATAATTAATTTTATGTATTTATTTTTGGCTGTTCTGGGTCTTCTTTGCTGTTTGGGATTTTCTCCAGTTGTGGTGAGCAAGAGCTATTCTTTAGTTGTGGTGTGTGGGCTTCTCATTTCACTGGCTTCTCTTGTTTCAGAGCACTGACTTAAGGGTGCATGCGCTTCAGTAGTTGTAGCTCCCGGGCTCTAGAGCACAGGCTCAACAGCTGCAGTGCACAGGCTTAGTTGTTCCAAAGCATGTGGGATCTTTCTGGATTGAACCCATGAAGCCTGCACTGGCAGGCCAATTGTTTATTACTGAGCCACCAGGGAAGCCCCAGAATCTGGACTTTAATTAACCACATGGAATAATGATGTAATAATGTCTGTTTCATTTCCAAATATGACTGCTTAGGTGTGTATTAATATTTGTGTAATAATAGGCTAGGGTAGGGCTTCCCTGGTGGCTCAGAGGTTAAAGCATCTGCCTGGAATGCAGGAGGCTAGGGTATGTAGGGTATGGAGGATTGAGTTAAAGTTAGTACCAATTATACATGGAGAAGGCAATGGCACCCCACTCCAGTACTCTTGCCTGGAAAATCCCATGGTTGGAGGAGCCTGGAAGGCTGCAGTCCATGGGGTCGCTAAGAGTCGGACACGACTGAGCGACTTCCCTTTCACTTTTCACTTTCATGCATTGGAGAAGGAAATGGCACCCCACTCCAGTGTTCTTGCCTGGAGAATCCCAGGGACGGGGGAGCCTGGTGGGCTGCTGTCTATGGGGTCGCACAGAGTCAGACACGACTGAAGTGACTTAGCACCAGCAGACATGGTCAAGGAACCACAGACACATATTTCAAGTGGTCCAAGACATTGTTGTTATAACAATTTTCTCAAAATTGACTTCTGTTTGCTTGAGAAGAGTAACTTACACATAGTGTAAGTTAGCTCAGAAAATTAACTTGTGCCCATGAGCCCTAAGAGAAATCAGGTCATCTTCACAGAAATCAGGTAGTAAGCCCTTATAAAACAGTGCATATGTTATCTCTTGCTTTCAGCTGAATTCTTGCCAGACCTTTGTGGCATTCTATTTGTGGTAGACAATGTGCGAACATCTGACTGGCAAATTGTGGCCTCTTGATAGCCTGGGAGGAACCAGCAAGAAGGAACACGGTGGATAATTGAGCAGTGTGAGAAGACACTGAAACATAGGAGATAGACATGGGTATATAGGGTTGTGTGTTAACTCAGCTTCACCCATGTTGCCTTGAGCATTCTCCTCCTGCAAGGAAGGAGTCCAGTTTTCCGAATCTCCCTCCAACATGTTTCCTTTCGTTTCTTTTTGAGTATTTACTTATTTATTTGGCTGTGTCCAGCCTTAACTGCTACACTCAGAGTCTTCTCTTGCTTCTCTCTAGTTGCAGCGCATTGGTTTAGTTGCCCCATGGCATGTGGGATCTTACTTCCCCAACCAGGAATGGAAACTGTGTCCCCCGCATTGGAAGGTGGATTTTTAACCACTGGACCACTAGGGAAGCCCCTCTAATATGTTTCTTGATTCACTTCTGCTAAGTGGTAGACATTTCCATGAGTTTAGGAAGGGGCATGAAGGGAGCAACACTATTCTCTCCAGGGGCATCTGGGATTATCCACGGTGGGTTCCTTTGCCTTCTGGGGTCCTCCTGGGAGTTCCCCACTGCGATGCCACCTTCAGGTGGCTGAAGGTCCCCAGTGGAAGCTTTCCTGTGATCCTTGAATTTCCTGATTCAATAACTTGGCCAAGGTCAAATAGCTAAGTGAAAAAGCCTGAATTCAAGCTCAGGAATTGAACTCCAGAGCTGATGCTTTCAGCCGCTCTCCAAAGTGTCTGCTGCAGAGTGGAGATGGGATGCTATTCTGCTGTCTTCAAGTGCTCTTGTAGTTTCATCTTTGACAAATCCTCAGGCCAAGCTTTGACCATCTCTTGACTGTATAGCTTTAACCATTTCCATTGCTTCCATTATTCTGTTAGCAAAGATAGCAACAGAATAGAGCAATAGAGTTTATCCTTTTTGCCAGCCTCATCAACCTATAACATGGCTCTATTTTGTTAAAAGCCTGGAGAGCTAGCTTATTTGTAGGATTTATGTAATAGCCTTCACTTAGAGAGATTGCACTGGGGTAGCTTTATTATTAATAGCACTTTCCAGACCTGGTGGTACACCCTAGTCTCTAGGAGGACATTTCGGTAACAAGCACCCCCGTGTCCCACATCAGGCCTCCTGCATCAGAATCCATGAGGTTGGGACCCCAACATCTGCATTTCTAATAAGCATCCACAGGAGATTATCATGCATTCAGGTAGGTGCTGATTCCCAGCCTGTGGTCTGAATATACTCAGGTGTCAACAGAGGCGAGGTTTATCTTAACAGAGGAGAGGTTTATCGGAGGAAGTTCTGCTCCAAAAAAGGCAAATCCATTTTTAGCTTGTTTACAATGTGGGATCCCACTGGGTTTTATTTGCTAAAAGAGTTCCACTATTTTTTTTCTTTTTTACTACTACCCTTTTGTCAGATGACTAGCTCTCCTCAACTCTATATGTTTTCCTGTTTAATTCATCAGCAGTTGCACAAAGTTTCAAATGCTTTCCCAGCTCACAGGGGCACTTCTTTCCATTTTGCATTCTATCTCATCCTGATTCTCACAGACAACTGGAATTGAGCTGAAAACATCCCCAATTAGAAACACAATCCTTTACTTTTCTCCTGGGAATGAAATCATTGCATACATACAATTACACAATGGAAATCCTGAGGAAAGCTCCTTGGTTTTTCTTTGAACAGATTTCCATGTATCTCTGTGACCTTGTTTGTGTTTGTCAGTATATTAATACATTTTGAAAGTAAAAGGAGTATTTAATTTGCTTGACATACTATTCAAAATCTGAATCAGGTGTACTTAAAAGCCCAGACCACTGTGTTAAAGTAATGGTTTCTGTCATTAAACGAAACTATTAGCTTCTTTCCCCATGTATTGTTTTATTTTTTAATTTTGGCTGTATTGGGTCTTCGGTGCAGGTCATGGATTTGCTCTAGTTGAGGCTCATGGGCTGTAAAATATGCAGGTTCAGTAGTTGCAGCACAGTTGGGCTCAGTTGCCCCGCAGTGTGGGGGACCTGGGGGCCTCCCTCGTGGCTCAGAGGTAAGAATCGTCTGCAGCACAGGACACGCAGGAGACGTGGGTTCGATCCCTGGGTCAGGAAGATCCCCTGGAGGAGGGCATGGCAGCCCACTCCAGTAATCTTGCTGGGAGAACCCCATGGACAGAGAAACCTGGTAGATTACAGTCCAGAGGGTCGCAGAGAATTGTACATGACTGAAGTGACTTAAGCAGGCAGGCAGGCGTGTGGGATCTTAGTTTCTTGATCAGGCATCAAACCTCATCTCCTGCCTTGGAAGGTGGATTCTTAGCCACTGGACCACCAGGGAAGTCCCTCCCCATGTTTAATGACTATAGACCATAGACTCTGAACATGTTGTAAGTCGAAGGAATTAGAGAAAGAGGGTGAACAATACCATGTAAAATAACCAATGATGGCTAGAGATGGATTTCAACGCATACACCAACCATATCACATTCACATACAGAGCACAGGGTATTTCAGAATTTTTGCCTGAAGAGAATGACATGAACTTGAAACAAAATATACTATTTAAATGTTTAATATGCATTTATGTCACTCTCATATATATATTTATATGTTTCACCCTGAAGTGTTTTAAGTTCTCAACTGTTGCAACTTTTGCTACCTTCCCTTCTCTGAGCATGAAACCCTGCACCTTTTACCCATTATTTGTGAAACATCAGGCAAAATGCTCTATGTGAATCATCTCAAATTATCTCAATGTAATGACAGGATGTGGCTGTCATATATTATTCCATTGTACAGATTGGGAAGCTGAGGCCTAGAGATGTTAGGAAACTTTCCCAAGGTTCTATTGCTAGGGCCAGAGGAAGCTGGATGTAAATCCTAGTAGCCAAGTGCCTATCATGATGCTGTTTTGCCCAGTTCTCCAGTGAAATGAATGTCAAATGTCAGCTTACCAATCATTAGATAAATCTCTTCAGTCCTCTGCCTTTTCCTACTTCCTTCTTTCAGGGTTCAGGAGGTAACACGCCCTAGTGGGATAAGCACTGCCCCTGTCACTTTGGCAGATACATGAACTTCTTAGATATATCAGTTATTTCAACCCTATGAGCTTCAGTTCTTCTGAAATATGGGCATGTCAACCCTATAGGGGCTTCCCTGGTGACTCAGATGGTAAAGAATCTGCTTGCAATGCAGGAGACCTGAGTTCAATTCCTAGGTCAGAAAGATCCTCTGCAGACGAGAATGGCAATCCACTCCAGTATTCTTGCCTGGAGAATTCCATAGACAGAGGAGCCTGGCAGGCTATAGTCCATGGGGTCGCAAACATTTGGACACAACTGAGTGACTAACACACACAGCCATAGAGAGTTGCTGTGAAGATGAAATGAAATAATTTGTATAAATGCTCTGCCCAGGGCCTGGTCAGTGGGTATTTGATTAAGAAAACAGAAAAAAGTAAGCAAGAAGACAAGCTGGCATTTATCAAACGCCCTCTTTCTATCTTTGTTATGAGTTCCACAAAAACAAAGAGACCTAAGTTGCTTTTTATTCTATGTTCTTTGAGTCCCCATAATTGGAGGTGTTCAAGGGAGAAAAAGTGAATAACTCCTTGATGGAATGCTGTGACTGGAATTCAGGCTGCAATTACCCAGGGTAACTGCTTCACCAGTCCTTAACTCTCCATTCCTATAACTCCATGACAAATCACTGATCAGAATGTATCATTTTATTTTTTAAAGGATTTAGTTACAGGTGACTCCCCCCTCCCCCCACTGCCTTTTTTTGGTTACCTTTTACAGTCTCAAAAGCTGAATGACCCCAGCTCAGCCACACAAAGGCCGTGGTCTTTGGTATGTGCGTTCACTTAACAGCCTGCTATTAAAGCTGATGATTATAAAGTAGAATGGAAGCATATACTCTTATATCTCTTCTGATTTGGCTTCTGCCCAGATTGTGATCAATAAGTCATTCAAAGAAAGTTTGCTGCAAGAAAGTCACTTAAGCTTCTTTAACAAATTTCTCTATTATTGGACATCTAAATTTTATGTTAAAGTCATCTCTAATTCTGTATCCTAAAATTTTGGTAAAAACTTATTTTTGTTCACATGAACCATGATGTTCCTGGTAAGGGATGGTCTTCCACGTGATCATTTCAGGAAAGTACCCAGTCTCTTTTCTCTAGGAGTGTTAACATGATCTTGGACTTTGAGATTCTTCACTTGGTTTTTTGTATCTCACCAACCTAAGGAAAAGAGAGCTTGAAATATCACTCCAAAGATACTGAATATTTAGGGACAAGAACTTTAAGCTGTTTGTATCACTTCTTTTTTTCTAATTTAATTTTGAATTTTATATTGGAGTATAATTGACTTACAATATTGTGTTAGTTCCAGGGGTACAGCAAAGTGATTTGGTTATGCACATAAAGATAGCAATTCTTTTTCAGATCCTTTCCCCATATAAGTTATTACAGAATATTGAGTAGTATCACTTCTGCCCACATTCCATTGCCCAGAACATAGTCTTATGATCATCTCTGCCAGCAGGAGAGCCTGGGAAATGTAACTCAGCCGTGTGTCCAGGAAATAGATTTTGCTGAATATCCAGCAGTTTCTGCCATAGATTCTTTCCAATTTATTGCTATCATAAACAGCTCTGAGATGAACATGACTTTATTTCAATTTTTGGTCACATTCTTAGACTTTTCCTTAGGATACATTATTTACAGTGGAAATTTTGACAAAGACTTACTTTAAAACACATTTTTGAGTTTTGATATAGTCAACTGCCCTTCTGAAAAGTTGGATCAGTTTACCGCACATTAGAATTACCCAGGGAACTCTTAAAAATCCCAATGCCCAGGTTACACTGTGGACAAGCCAGATCAGAACGTCTGAGGGTGAAGCCAGACATCAGTATTTTTAAACTTTTTTTTTTCTGCCTCACCAAGCAGCACATGTGCAGGATCATAGCTGCTCAACCAGGGACCGAGTGTTTTTTAAACGTCTCCAAGTGATCCAATGTGCAGCAGAGTTTGGGAACCACTGCCTTTAGGATTCCAGAGCAGAATACTAAAGGAGCCTGTTACTGACAGCACAGTGGTCCAGAACTACCTGTCACAGAGCCATTACATGTCAGAGAAATAGACTTCCAACCTGTGTAACTCTGTTATTTGGAGTCTCAGTTGTAGCCATGGAACCATGGAATAAAGGTGAGCTACTGTCATTAAAACTGAATGAGTTTAACAGAGAAGGAGAAATATCGTATGACATCCCTTATATGTGGAATCTAAGAAGAACTGATACAAATGAATTTACTTAAAGAACAGATTCACAGATTTAGAGAATGAACTTAGATTACCAGAGGGGAGGATGGGGGAAGGGATAGTTAGGGGGTTGGGGATGGACATGTACACTGTACTATATTAAAAATGGATAACCAACAAGGGCCTCCTATATAGCACATGGAACTCTTCTCAATGTTATGCAGCCTGGATGGGAGGGGTGTTTAAGGGAGAATGGATACATGTATATGTATCACTGAGTCCTTTTGCTGTCACCTGCAACTATCACAATATTGTTCATTGGTTATACCCCAATACAAAATAAAAAGTTTTTAAAAGATTCTTTTTTAAAAAACTGACTATTTCGCGGAGGAAAAAAATAAGTCTTCTCTGCTTGCATGATGTTATGGTAATTATTTTTCCATACTTTTGCTAACAAGTATGCTCTTTGAGAATCCTAGTCAACTAGAAATGAGCATTAGTTTCTTCAGTTGTAAAGAGATATCTATCCCTTAGGCTTGGTGTCATTATCAAATTAGATGATTGGGAACACGATTTATAAAATTTAATCTCTGTATAAATTCTAGTTATTTTGAGAATGATGTTCTGGTAGACCTTGAATGGCTACCTTCAGTTTCAAGTCCTTTCAAAAATGAATTGCTTTTCTTTCATTACCAAATTGAGAAATTATCTTAAAAGACTGCTGTTTTCCAAAATGTCCATTCTCCCCACCCTGAAGTGAGAAACATCAACCACATGCGGCAGTAAGTGAGGCCAGAGCAGCTATTTTCTAGGTATTTCCTCTCCCCAAGAGATCTTAAAGTGATGGTCACAGGTCATAAGTCAACAAGGACACAAACAGTGTTGTCAGCCAAAAGATGCTTCTTTTTACAACTGCCACCAGTGAGTCTGGTCACAAAGAGAATGGGTTTGGATGGAACGAGTCTGTTGAATATTCTAGTTCCTGCCCTTTACCTTTACCCTTTCTTTTTATTTATTTATTTATAGCTGTGCTGGGTCTTCGTTGCTGCTCCTGGGTTTTCCCTAATTGCCGTGAGCAGGGGCTACTCTCTAGCTGAGGTGTGGGGCTTCTTTTCACAGTGGCTTCTCTCATGGAGCACAGGTTCTAGAGTGTGTGAGCTTCAGTAGTTGTGGTTCATGGACTCAGTAGTTGTGGCGCGTGGGGTTAATCGTCTCACAGGTGAATTCTTAACCACTGGACCACCAGTGAAGTCCTCATTGCCTTTTCTTCTAGATTGGTCATAAAATGCTAGCAGAGTGCTAAGCCTCCATAGCTCATGGTCTGTATTGCTGTTATAAATACAACAGAACTAGGTGTTGAGTACTGATCCTCCGTCTCTAACCTATTGAGTACTGATCCTCTGTCTCTAACCTATCAATAGCATTTCTACAGAAAGGAAATAATTAGCATAAATGGCATTTCAATATTGTAAGGTGGGTGGGAAAGTAATCTATATATTTTAAAAGAGGCATTCAAAGTGAAATCCCACCATAGAACAGAAATTAACATTAGAAAATAATGACATTTATTGAATGCACTGATATCTGTAGATGTTTGTATGCCTCTCTGTACACATACATGCATTGGTGACCAGGTTCAATGGTGGAATGGGGTGAGGGACAAAGGTTGGATGTTGGAAGACAAGAATAAATAAGGACTGACCCTTCCTCCAAAGAATATTAAACTTAGCTGGAGATTTAATAAGAGATGGCCATTTTAAGAATACTTATCTAATATGCATTAGGCTTCCCTGGCATGGCTCAGACGGTAAAGAAACCTGCTGGCAAGGCAGGAGACTCAGGTTCAATTCCTGGGTTGGGAAGATCCCCTGGAGAAGAGAATGGCAGTCCACTTCAGTATTCTTGCCTGGAGAACCCCATGGAGCCTGGTGGGCTATAATCGTTGGAGTCACAGAGTCGGACATGACTGAGGGACTAACACTCACTTTTCACTTTTTTTTCCTGTGTATTAGTGAGAGAAAATTAACAAATTGTACCTTGAGTCCATAAGAGCTAAAGTGATAAAAATAAAAAAATGTTGCTAACACCAGAATGCACTTTTCTCTATCCTGCCTTCAACACAAGTGATAATAAACCTCTGCCAACATGTTGACACCACCAAAAGTGAAGGATTTAATCTTGGATGTTTGCTCAAGGTTTTTAATTAATGCTCTAGCTTACAGACCCTGCAGTAAGCAGAATAATTGCTCCCCAAAGATGTCTGAGTCCTAATCCATGGAACATGTGAATATGTTACTTTACATGTAAAAAAGGAATTTACAGATCTCATTAAGGACCTTGAGATGGGGAGGTTATTCTGGATAGATTGGGTGGGGTGACCAACCTAATCACATGAGTCCTTAAAAGCAGATGACTTTTCCCAGCTGTGGTCAGAATCAGAGGGAGATATAACCATGTAAGATTATCTAGAAGAATGCAATATGGCTGGTTTTGAAGATGAAGGAAGGGGATTATGAGCCAAGGAATTAGAGTAGCTGCTAAAAGCTGTGTCCACTCCAAGCTAGAAGATGCAAGGATTCTTCTTGAGGAGGGAATGCTGTCCCGCTGACGCCTTGATTTTAGCCTGGTGAGCCCTGTGGCCTACTTCTAACCTCCAGAACACAAAGGTAATAAATTTGTGTTCTTTTGAGTCAGTGAGTGTGTAATAATTTGTTACAGCAGTAATAGAAAAAAAAAAATCCTCTCTTTAAAAGTCCTTCCTCAAGAATGATTTCCCCCTTTAGTTCTCATACAGTTGTTTTGTTCTTGAACAATAGATGGTGCTAAGCATCCATGTTTCTCATATT
The DNA here is from genome assembly GCF_014754425.2 of Oryx dammah. Taxonomy (NCBI): domain Eukaryota; kingdom Metazoa; phylum Chordata; class Mammalia; order Artiodactyla; family Bovidae; genus Oryx; species Oryx dammah. Next base: position 33,558,251 of record NW_024070213.1, on the reverse strand, counting down.
GTCAGCCAGCTCCTCCACTTTGAAATAATTGGGACCATATGACAACAGTTGAAAACAGTTATTCGTGGAAATCCACAAATCACATAGTTTGGGATTCAGAAAATCTTCATCAGAGTAGTGATGAACATCAGCATGATGGAGATTGGGTTGCTATAATTCAAAAGTAACTACTTATTAAAAACTCGAAGTACAATAAAATACATGTTCTGTTTGCTATATCGAATGGCTTACATCCCTTAAAAATACTAAAACATGAACTGCAAACCCCTCTTCAGAAACACGGAACACCCCGAGGCCACACAGTATATGAAAGTGAATTGGAGATTAGAAACTACAGGGAAAAAATGCCTGCAGAAGAAGTTATGCCGCTGTTGCTGGCTTTTCCATATGTGGTGTGATACAACATTTAAGAAAGGCAGCGGCAGTCAGGTTTTTCCTGCAAACTGTTCACTATACATTTTCTTATTAGTGCTGACTTTGAACAAATGCAACGTTGTTTATATTTAGTTTCTAGTGGGCATTTATCTGTTTGACTAGTTTTTAATAGTCTAAAGTATCTATAGTGTTGATTTTGAATTTTTGATAATAAATTTGATAATATAATAAAAACATATTTTATAGTATTTTTGATAATATATTTGATATATACTTGATTGTAATTTTTAAAATTAATCTGGGCTACAATAATATTTTCAACCACAGCTCTGTATTCAATTTCAGTCTAATTTAATAATATGAGCGGTTGGCATCTTAGATTTGATGACTAGTGTTGTACAGTGTATCATTTTGGGCCTCAAGTAAACCCTCCTATAATAAGAGGGGGAAGGTATGCATTCAGAGGTCTTTGGGGAGCTACATATGTAGAAAGATTTAGGCGCACTCAATGATCTCAGTATCAGTACAATCGCTGCTTCCATCCCTTTTTTCAACAGTAAATTAAAGAGACTCATTTTCTGAATAAAAGCAAAAACATCCTGAAGGATGAATATCTTTCAACTGAGAGTGAAGGCAGGCAATATATACCCACTTAGAAAAACCACGAACTCATGGGAACTGAACGATGAATGCTCTGAAATTCTGAGACCATTGACTGGAAACATAGATAATGACAGAAATGTCAAGGGGACGGTGTGTAATGTCAAGGAGACATCTCATTTCTGTTTAGGTAAATAACTTCTTAATCTCCTCTATGCACAACTCAAGACTTTATCTGTTTGAAAGCCTCTTCCATCACTCAAGGGCCAGTCCCTGGAAGACTCTGCTCCTATGTATTTAAGAATCAGGAGCTGAGAGGAAGACAGTACTTATGCATACTGACTGCCCCATGCCACTGTATTCTAAGTCTAATTGTATTCAGCTTAAGCTATTGAATTACTGAAATTAAAGAAATGTTTAAAGGGACTAAATCAAGTGACTAAAAAGAAAGACTAGCCATCAAGGGCCACACACATGAAGAAAAATACTTTTATTTATATGGCCATGCTGGGTCCTTAGCCGCAGTATGTGGGACCTAGTTCTCTGACCAGGGATTGAACCCATGTCTTCTGCATTGGGAGTGCAGAGTCTTAGCCACTGAGCCACCAGGGAAGTCCCCCAAAAGCTATTCTTTAAAAATTAAAATCAATTTCTAAAGTCTATTTCAGTAAGGAAGAAGCAAGAGCTATGATTTTCAATTGAGAAGAAGGGAACTAGCAATCGTTTTAACTTTTAGTAGTGTCCCAAAACACGTGAGCATTTTATTGTAAAATCTAATGCCGTGAACATTCACAACCTAATACTGGGAATTTATAAAATGTTTAGCAGTGTACTTATATACTTGATAGGAATGGGGTGAGAAATTGTGTGTGGCAAGGGGCATGGGTGGCACAGAGTAGATGGAATTGGAGGCACAGAGGTAAGAGGGGTGCATATGGATGAGGCTGAGAGGTGACAAAAAAAAAATCAGTCTCATTTAAAACTGACTTAAATGACCACCAGAGGGACTCCAAAGTTCACTCATCAATATTGTACTTCAAGCAAGATACGTTTGGAAGATTTAGATTTATGAATACACCATGCTAAATCATTAAAATATGGATAAAACTACCGCAATAGGTGTTAGCCATTAATTCAGAGGAAGAAACTCAAATGCTTAAAATTGAGAGTTTTCGAGGACCACCAGTGGGGATAGAAAAGACTATAATAATTGATATGAGAGATTTGTTAAACAGCTACATTTAGTCTGGATTTAAGATGCTGTTTTATTTCACTCAGTTTCCAGTGTCTCTGTTTTGCCAGAAGGTGCTGCTATAATCTAGCTGGGCTCGGAGGACAAAGTCACGTGGAATGAAATGTGGTTAGACTGGATAAAAATGTAAACCATATAAGTATATAGAATTCAGGCACAAAGATATCCATTATATGGGGAAAAGAGGGCTTTACTGTCGTATGTGTCCTGCTATAAATAGTTCAGCAAAATGTAAACATGAAATATTTCCCCAGTGATATTTGCAGCCGTAGAAACAGTAGCCCTACTTTTCATTAACTCTCATTTCTTAATAAAGGGACTTCTGTAGGGTGAAATTTGGGCAAAAATAGCAGTGATCTGTAACTTTTTTATAACAGGGTATAGCATGCATGGAATAAAAACTAGAATTTAAAACCAGCAGATTTTTTTGTTTTGTTTTTTTTACAAACAGAGCTTTGCTTTAATGTATTAAGTCCCATATTTTATAGAAAGCACAGTGGGTGCACAAAGGAAGAAAAACTAACAAAGAATTGAAGAAACTGGACTTCGGTCCTCTTTTTTTTTAAAAAAAGTTGGGATTTCTTCCAATATTGGCAAACAAAACACAAACTGAATACTTCTTCTAATAATCTCACACTGTCAGTCAAGATTTTAAAAATGACCGTTAAAAGGAATGTCTTTTCACTGAGTTAAAATGTATTTTCACTCAGACTTAATCCAGAATATACTGGAAATTTTACTGTCAAAATTCAGACCAAGCCACCTCATTTTTTTAAATGAAGAAGATCCTCTGGAGGAGGGCATGGCAACCTACTCCAGTGTTCTTGCCTGGAGCATCCCATGGAAAGAGGAGCCCAGCGGGCTACAGTCCATGGGGTCACAAAGAGTCAGACACAACTGAAGCAACTTAGCACACAGCACACATATACCATGCGAGGCAAAATAGATCAAGCATTTAAAATATGGGACTGCAGCTGACCCCAGCTGTGTTGTTCAGCACAGGTGAACAAACCAAAGATAAACTAAGGCACATAGATAACACAACTTCCTTTGAAATACTGTCTCAACATTCCCCCTCTCCGATTCTTTTTAAACCAAATTGGTAAAAATGGGTCATGGGAGTTTGGAAATGCCTTTTCCACCTTATTTTTCCCAGTTTTCACTTTGCTCGGATCGAAAATTTGGCCCAGGTGTGATTTTGTTCAAAAAGTTTTCTCTGAACCAAGGGCTAGGCAAGTGCTCCTTGTGCATATTACAGAGCACTCTGAACCAGTTCACATCATTACAGAACTGTGCTGGAAGGAAGGCCAAGCCTCACTGGTCTAATGCTTAGCACCCAATCTGCAAGTTGGATAAACATCTGTAGGACTGAATTGAATTGAAACTAATTAAGACTAGATAATTCAAAAATTGCTCTTCGGCAGTCAGTTTCGGGTTTCCTTCAATTCCCAATTATGATGACCTCTATAGAGCTGCTTCTTTAAAAAAAAAAAAAGAAGAAGAAGAAGAAGCAAGACAGAACCCTGCTAGGATAGGCCTGTTTTAGGAGGCTTGAACCCAGATTGTTGGAATGTTTTCCTGTGGGCCACGTGGCTTCAGAAGAGGGCAGCAAGGTTGTGTCTAGGGTTTGAGATCTCTTTATTGATTTCTTCTTTAAGAAAGAATAAAAAAGAGGAAAGTATCTGGACTAATGATCAAATCCCAATGTTCTGAGAGTTCCACAAAGGAAGAACGTTGGAGGAGTATAAAATACACTTTGAGAATAATTTTTTTTTATTCTTAGATATGTGAATGACAAGAGATATAAGGACATACTCGTATTGTGAACTCATTAAGAATGTTAAGCAGAAACTCCATAAAATTACCATAACAGTTTTTGTAGATGTCGTAGACAAAAAGAATTATGAGAATCAATGCAATAGTTTTTCAAATGAAAGTCAGAGATATAATTTATTATGTCAAATGCTTTTACTTTTCCCCATCTTTTTATTTGTCTAAGGTACACTATTTTTTCCCTCTGTCATGACTATATTTGAGCACCTTTTTTTTTTCAATTGAAATGTAATTGACATTTAACATTGTGTTAGTTTCAGGTGTACAACATAGTGACCTGATATAGGTAAATCTTATGAAATGAGTAAGTTGAGAACTCTTGCTTTTATTATCACCTCTGAAGTGTATGGAAAGCTTCTTGATTAATTCAGTGAAATTCTAGTCCGATTACTTAGTCATAAAACATTTTAAAAGGAAATATTTTTGTTTCTATTTCTAAAGTTAAGTGTTAGTTGCTCAGTTGTGTCCAACTCTTTGTGATTCCACCAACAGTAGCCCACCAGTCTCCTCTGTCCATGGAATTCTCCAGGCAAGAATACTCTAGGCCTCCAAGTAGTGGTGAACCAATAATCTGAACAGTAAACAAGCAGTATTTCCCTCAATGGAGAGATTGGATCTTTAAACTGAGGTTGCAGCCAGTGGAGCAGTTCTCCATATAAAAGAGATATTAATAAATGACTAAATCTATGTGATACAAAGTGAGATGGAGTTTTAGACCATATATATTTATATTCAAGAGAGAACCATATTCAGTGATCAAGACTGTAACGTGATTTGGGGGCATTCTATGCACTGATCAGATTAGGTGCATGCTTCTGTGTACATGCTCAATCGCTCAGCTGTGTCTGACTCTTTGCGACCCCGTGGACTGTAGCCTGCCAGGCTCCTCTGTCCCCGAAGTGTTCCATGCAAGAATACTGGAGTGAGTTGCTATTTCCTTCTCCAGTGGATCTTCCCCACTCAGGGACTGACCCCACATCTCCTGCACTGGCAGGCAGATTCTTTACCACTGCACCACATGGGAAGCCCTAATGAGATTAAGTGAAAACCAGGCAAATCTACAACTAACTTTCTGCCAGGTAGGCATGGACCGTTCATTTCCCAAGTATCTATTGGATGCTTCCTCTGTAGAAGGGAATGGCAACCCACTTCAGCATTCTTGCCTGGAAAAATCCCATGAACAGAGGGGCCTGGCAGGCTACAATCCATGGGGATTGCAAAGAGTTGGACATGACTGAGCACACTCACACACAAACTGGATGCTTATTATGGGCCAGGCACTGTTCCAGACTCATGGGATTCATGAGGGAACCAAAGATCCCTGCCTCTCTGGGGCTCACTTTCTAGCCAAGGATTCAGGGGATAGAAGCACATACAGTAAAACAGTAAGGGCTGGGTCACAGAAGGGAGGGAAAGGGAAACAGGGGCAAAGGGGCTGGGTGGGGGCAGGTTATCTGGGCCTCATGGCCCAGTGTGAGGACTTTTCTTTAATGCTGAGCAAGATGAGAGGCCCTGGCAGAGTTTTGAGCAGAGAAGTGATATGGTCTGGCTCATTTTTGAAAACGATCCTTCTGGCTGCTGTGTTGGGCATAGCCTACTGTAGCAGCAGGCAAGGCATTAGGAGGATGTTAGTAATCCAGGTGAGAGAGGATGGTGGCTTGGACAAGGGCAGTAACTGTGGGGACAGCAAGAATGTTTTGGAACCTGGATATATGTTGAGGGTAGAGTTAATAGAATTTCCTGCTAAATTACATAAGGGCTGTATGTGTGAGAGAGAGACAGACAGTGGGACACAGAGAGAAAGGTGATGCTAAGTTTTCCCTGGGCTTCCCTTGTGGCTCAGATGGTAAAGAATCTGCTTGCAGTGCAGGAGACCTGTGTTCAATCCCTGGGTTGGGAAGATCCCCTGGAGAAGGGAACAGTTACCCCACTCCAGTATTCTTGCATAGAGAATTCCATGGAGAGAGGAGTCTGGCAGGCTACAGCCCATGAGGTCACAAAGAGTTGGACACAACTGAATGACTTTCAGTTACTTACCCCTCCTTAAGGTTTACCTGACTAGCTGAAATATGGCAAATATGGAAAATAGGAAGAAAAAACTTGGCAACAAAAAGCATAAAAACTTTTTCAGACAGTGTTTGTCAAGGGAACATCCAAGAAATGGCATACCAATAACAGGAGACAAGGGGTCAGGAGAACATTATTTCAGGTGGGAGAAATAGCATGTTAATGTTGATTAACATAATCCATTAGAGAGGGAAAATTTAATGATGCAGGATGGAGGGGTGGATTTCTCAAGTGATGTCTTTAGTAGGCTAGAGGAACTGGGATCCAGGGTCCAAGTGGAGGTTCAGGCTTTAATAGGAGAGGAGACAATTCACCTGGTAACCAGCAAGAAGGTAGCCTATGGAACTGTGGCAGGACTGGAACTCAAATGAAAGTCTGTTGGACTCAGAGCTCAAGCTCTATCTTCTGTGCACAGGGAAGAAAGAAATGAAGCTAATCATGGCGTTAAGCCACCCATCTAGATAATCCATGTACCCTTCCTAATCAGGGAAACTCAGAAAGGCATCAAAATGTGATGGAAAGCATGGGCTTTTTTTTTTTTTTTAGTTTTTTAGTTGCAGCATGGCGAATCTTCAGTTGTGGCATGCAAACTCTTAGTTGCCACAAATGGGATCTAGTTCCCTGACTGGAGATCAAACCCGGGCCCCTTGCATTGCGAGCACAGAGTCTTAACCACTGGCCTACCAGGGAAGTCTCAAAGCATGGGCATCTTAGGACCCTGTGTGATCCTCCACTGGGTGTGACACATCATTTGTAAGCTGAGAAAAAAAAAATTACCCATGTGCCCTTATTCCAGGGTTATTGTGAAGATCAAATGGAACCATGTACTTGGAAATGTTCCAAGTTATAAAGAGCTATATGCTACATGCTCTAAAAATCAAGAGTATTAACTACCTTAAGTCCTTTGTACTTCTTGTTCCCTCTGCCTGGAATAATTTGACCCTCATTCTTTGCACATCTCCCTTCAGTTTATCATTCTTAAATGAGCACAGGGAAGTCTTCTTTGACTACACAAAAGAGATCTCCATGCCCTACACTGACTCTGTCATGCTCTGTCCCCTCGCTATATTTTAGTATTTTCTTAGCTCTTATACATATTTGAAAGCATCTCATATAATTATTTATTTATTTATGCACTGACCATCTTCCTGGTGAAACAGACTCCATATAGAAGGGCAATTTTTTTTTAACTTTTTATTTTATGTTGGAGTATAACCAATTAACAATGTTGTGATAGTTTCAGGTGAACAGCAAAGGGACTCAGCCATACATATACGTGTGTCCATTCTCCCCCAAACTCTGCTCCCATCCAGGCTGCCACATTACATTGAGCAGAGTTCCTCATGCTATATAGTAGGACCTTGTTGATTATCCATTTTAAATATAGCAGTGGGTACATGTAAACCCCAAACTCCCTATCTAGAAGGGCAATCTTGTCCCCTATTTTCCCACAGAGCCTAGAACACATACCTTGCACATAGCGGGTTCTCAATAAATATCTATACATTTTATTATTATCTTAATTATCCTCCAGATAGCTTTCCAAAAATAAAATACCAATTTAAGGGAAATACTGAAAAAAATCTTACCATTATTTAATGGCACAGCAACAGAAAATGACTTCAATTTAGTGGGAGCTTCCAAAATAGTTTCCTAACAATCCTCCTTTCCTGTGATTTCCCTCCAGGAGGAAAATCTTATTTGACGTGCTTAAACACTGTATTAATTCATCACCGTGACAAACATGGGAGAGCTGGAGCAAATTGCATGTCTTAGGAAACATTCAATCAATATTAAGCCAAAGAAGGAGACTTGTCTCTTGTTTTAATGGAGCAAGAATCTCCCTTCTTACATCGTGTTAATGACCTTTTATTGTTTTGCTTAACTATAGTAAAGAAAAGTTATGGTGCAAAAGAATGTGTAAGAAGGGAGGTGTACTCAGAGTCTGGGCCCAAGACACACTGGACTGTTTTCCTTTCTGAAAGGGCTTGCAGAGATCGTTTTTGGATCTTCTTGATTCTTACCAGGAGTTCCTGTGATTATCTGTGACCTCCACCATTCATGTGAACTGTGCTCTCCAGAATGGGAGAATTATAGGCTGTGATCATTCGGCTTTTGCTTTCAAAGACTCAGTCATTTTCCAATGGGGCTAGTATGCTCCACATGATGGAATTGGTTATAGGAAAATGAAAAGTTATGGGACAGACATGATTGATGATCCGCACTGAATTCTATTATATAAGATAGTAACGTGTCTTGCTAACGGGATAGACAAAGCATGAATCAACTCAGTATATTTAACAATAACCAGGGGATAAGGGGAAAGAGGGATAAATTGGGAGATTAGGATTGGCATATATACACTATTACTATATGTAAATAGATAAATAATAAGAATCTACTGTATAGCACAGGGAACTCTACTCAGTACTCTGTAGTGGCCTATATGAGAAAAGACTCTAAAAGAGAGTGGATATATGCTTATATAAAACTGATTCACTTTGATGTATACCTGAAACTAATATGATATTGTATATCAACCATACCTTGATAAAAATTTAAAAAACAGATGACTGTCCAGTGATAAAGTCAGTTTACAGAAGGATTGTGGGCTAGATTTTATCCCCCAATCTTTCTTTTTTTTCTGTGTTAATTGATGTTGTGTGACTTGTTATTTTTTTGTAGCAGAAAAAAATTTCTTATAGCTAGCTTGTATGCCTTTATTTCTTCTCTCCTCTGGCTATCCATCCTTCCCACTCTCTCTTCCCTTTTCACTTCTTTACCCTGCTTCCCTCCCTTCCAATCTTTCTCAGATGTTCTTTCTGCATAATGAGTGTCTTTCAAAGAGCTTATAGTCCATCCTTCTTACAATTTGTCCCCCAAAGGAGAATAAATCTAAAGTTACAGAAAGCTCATCTAGCCCACATTACTTTTAGAAAGTGATTTCTCTCATCCCTTTGCTTCCTATGTGAGCATTCAGGTCTTGTGTGCAGCTGCAGAGATAAGAGCTATGAGTTATGCTGCAGAGTTGACTCTGACCACAATGATGGCCCTTCAAGCAGCCATGTGAGCAAAAATCGATCATTTTCTTTTTCTTCCCTTCACTGAGGCCTCAGAGTCTAAAAAAGGTAGATTTTTAAATTAAATTTTTAAAATTTACTGCATAACAACCAACAAGGCAGTGCCACATTCCAGAAACAAAAGTACCAACTTGCATGAAAACTTACCATTTTTAAACTGCTCTGTCAAGAGGAAAGTGTTTATGTTCAGGTGCATGTCAATATGAATGGCATATTCTTGCACAAACATCAGGATTATGATGATTTCTCCTTCAGTTCAGAGAAGGAAAAATCAAAGTGATTTGTATAATTCTTCCTGGACCAATTCATGCCAAGGACACATGATTTCTGGTGAAGGAGTCATGCTATTAGAAAATAAGTAAGTAAGTAAGTAAAGTCACTCAGTCATGTCTGACTCTTTGTGACCCTGTGGACTGCAGCCCACCAGGCTCCTCAGTCCATGGGATTCTCCAGGCAAGAATACTGGAGTGGGTTGCCATTTCCTTCTCCAGGGGATCTTCCCGACCCAAGGATCGAACCCGGGTCTTCCGCATTGGAGGCAGACACTTTAACCTCTGAGCCACCAGGGATACGAGTGAAGCAATTCAGCAGAGTTTATTGTGTCATCAGTTTTATTACATCCCCCAGGTTTCAGAATGGTCATTGCTTGGACAGAGGATGAGATGGTTGGATGACATCATCAACTCAATGGACATGAGTTTGAGCAAACTCCAGGAGATAGTGGAGGACAGGGAAGCCTGGTGTGCTGCAGTCCATGGGGTTGCAAAGAGTCAGACATGACTTGAGTGACTGAATAAAATAAAATTACTTGGACACACCATGAAATCAGGGCATATTGGAAGAAACTGATGGATGAATGACAGGTGTGGCCATGTTTTCTTTGGTAATCAGATAAAAATGTTTGGGTCCCGTTTCTATATTTTAAAGAGGAGAAGACTAAAAGCTATCTCTAACTTCCAACAAGCTCACAGAACACATACAATATGTCCATAACCAGACCATTAATTTTTAGCCTGATCTCAACAACAGGGGTTCAGTTTGACTTCACTAGTAAGTCTTCCACATTCACAGGATGCAAGGGTGCACACATCACTGGCCACAAAAGAAATTAAAGTAACGATGTTAAATTTTTAAAAGAGAAACTGTTGTAAACTGTGACTTCCTCGTTGCTTTTGATAGAGGGTTTTGTTTATTTGTCACTTCTCTCCAAACAAAACAAAATTAAAGCCAGTGAGGATGAGGATGGAAGTCTTGTACAAACAGTGCAGTTCTTGAATTTCAGTGGAGCCAAAGCACCCTTAATGCCGAAGTCAGCACTAGCATCTCTCTCATAAAATTTAGAGAAGACCCTAATTTGTGCAGTGTGGATTACAGGATTAAGTGGGGGATGGTGAATCAGAGCACAGGGCATCCTGAGGAATATCTTGATGGATATAAATTGAAGTTCTATCACACAACTAAGAGTTAAATACCAGCCACTAATTTCCTTCCATTCATCTCCTTTCTTCAGTTTCAACTTTAAATAGCATCAATAATGCTTTCCCCAAGAGAAATGATCAATAAGGGAAAGTGTCCAAATATATATATGCTGTGCTATGTTTTACTCAGTCGTGTCCAGCTCTTTGTGACCCCATGGACTGTAGCCCGCCAGGATCCTCTGTCCATGGGATTTCCCAGGCAAGAATACTGGAGTGGGTTGCCATTTCCTCCTCCAGGGGATCTTCCCGACCCAGGGACTGAACCTGTGTCTCCTACATTTCAGGCAGATTCTTTACCATCTGAGCCATGCAGGAAGCCCATAAATACATATGCAGTTGGGATGCAATGAATATTTTTTATATTTAGGCAGAGCCTTAATTGTGATTGTAGTTTTTAAATCATGCAATAGTTCCCTGTGTATACAGCAGCATGCCCTATGTATACAGCTTTTGGGTCAGATGGGCTGCCATCTATGGGGTCACACAGAGTCGGACACGAATGAAGCGACTTAGCAGTAGGAGTAACTTTATGGTAATGTGGCTCATATAGCCACAGTTTCCCCAGCTACTGAATCAGCCATGCATTTTCTTTTGCCTGGGAAACAGGGCAGAGTCTCCTTGTGACATGGTTCCTCGTCAGCTCAGCCTCATAACGAGTAAAGTAACAAGTGAACCAAATACTTAAACATCCCGAGCCCCACCTGCTTAAATGCAGTTTTGTAGACTTGGGAGTGGCATTCAGTTATAATCAACTCCTGACAGGTCATATGAGCGGGGAATATTGGTAATTAAGATTAGAATTATCCTTATTTTTCCCCTCTAGATCCTTAATCAGAGAGAAAAAATAGATTGCAGTTGAGAGCTTGGTTCAAAGTAGCTCAGATATCAGATAAACTTTCTGATATCTTTTAAAATTTAATAGACAAAAATGTTGCTTTCCAGTCTATCATATATCTGTTGGCAGTTTGGTATCCTTAAGCAATTATATCTCTTTAGTTTAAAGTGCTGGGCAAAGGTAGCTCAAATCCATTTTCCCAACCAGATGACTGCCCTTAAACTCAACAGTAGAGACTGAGACAAAGGCTTGGTTACAGGCAGTTTATTTGGAAGGTGAAAGAGTAGGAAGAGGGAGCAAGGAAGGAGGAAAGCCAAGAGAGACTGCATCACCGAGCTGCTTGCTGTTGCCAACAACTGGGGTTCAAGCCTCCGCAGAACTATGTATTGAGTTGGCCAGGAAAGTCACTCAGGTTATGCCATAACATCTTACAGAAGAAACAGAATGAATCTCTTGGCCAACTCAATACATTGTGCCTCAGAACTGTTCCTCTGAAGGATAAAAGCTGGGACACTTACCCCTCATTAGTTGAAGATCCTGCCCAAGGATGGTAGCTCTTCTGGATTTCCCTGGTGGCTCAGAATGTAATGAGTTCATCTGCAATGCAGGAGACCTGGGTTCCATCCCTGGGTCAGGAAGATCCCCTGGAGAAAGGCTACCCACTCCAGTACTCTTGCCTGGAGAATTCCATGGACAGAGGAGCCTGATGGGCTACAGTCCTTGGGGCTGCAAAGAGTCAGACACCTCTGAGCGACTAACACACAGTTCTTGGTCTGCCCTTCTGGCAGCTTGATTAAGCTCCAGAGGCATAGGGGAAAGGTCTTGAGATAGAAAAATGAGAGATGGGTGGGCACTCAGGCTGGGATGCTGTGAACTTGCCTGAGAACGATCCTTCACCAGTGCAGATGAAATCCGAGGTGATGGAGAGAATGCAGCGTGGAATGCCAGAGGCAGGCACTTCATTCTCAGGTGCAGCACTGTTGACCCATTTGGATCATTTATGACCCTATGGATACATTATTTTACACATTTTTCTCAATGAACATTCTGTTAAAATTGGTGCTCTAAGAGAGCATGTTCATCCTGCGGTGTTGAGTGGCTCTGTATACTCATCCAGAAGCCCAGAAACAAATGCTAATTTGGAAATCATAGTGGAAGACATGCAACTAGCTGACAAGTTGTCCAGTATGCTGGGAATGACAGCACTCAGTGGCCCCAAGAGAACAGAAGGGAGCTTCAAACTTGTTTTTCATCTGTTCCCTTAGCTTCTCTGGATTATATTAATTTCTCTTTTATCTCCTATTGTAGAATCAAGTCTTGGCTGGCTGCAGTGTGCTCGGTCATGTCTGACTCTTTGTGACCCCATGTGAAGGTTTCCTTTTTTGAGGACTTCAGTAATTCGTGGTAAAAATGCCTCAAAACAAGTCAGTAGAGATAATTATGAAATATTAAGATTAATTTCTTCTGTTAGTTTTTTTCATTCTTATCAATATTTTCATTTTTCATCTCATGAAATGTAGGTTATCCTCCAAAACCTATTTTGTAGGTTTGGAGTCAGGAGAATCAAAATGATTGATTTTGGGTATTTTAAATGTTGAAGTTTTTTTAAAAAAAATGTTTCTAAATCAAAACTTTGGAAATGTTTCTTTTGCCTATTTAATCTAAAAATTTTGGTATTAAGATGTCTTCTTCATTTTTAAGGTTACTTAATACTGGTTTTCTTGAAGAGATCTCTAGTCTTTCCCATTCTGTTGTTTGCCTCTATTTCTTTGCATTGATCACTGAGGAAGGCTTTCTTATCTCTTCTTGCTATTCTTTGGAACTCTGCATTCAGATGCTTATATTTTTCCTTTTCTCCTTTGCTTTTCGCTTCTCTTCTTTTCACAGCTGTTTGTAAGGCCTCCTTAGACAGCCATTTTGCTTTTTTGCATTTCTTTTCCATGGGGATGGTCTTGATCCCTGTCTCCTGTACAATGTCATGAACCTCCGTCCATAATTCATCAGGCACTCTATTTATCAGATCTAGTCCCTTAAGTCTATTTCTCACTTCCACTGTATAATCATAAGGGATTTGATTTAGGTCATACCTGAATGGTCTAGTGGTTTTCCCTACTTTCTTCAATTTAAGTCTCAATTTGGCAATAAGGAGTTTCAGATCTGAGCCATAGTCAGCTCCTAGTCTTGTTTTTGCTGACTGTATAGAGCTTCTCCATCTTTGGCTGCAAAGAATATAATCAGTCTGATTTCGGTGTTGATCATCTGGTGATGTCCATGTGTAGAGTCTTCTCTTCTGTTGTTGGAAGAGGGTGTTTGCTATGACCAGTGCATTTTCTTGGCAAAACTCTATTAGTCTTTGCCCTGCTTAATTCCATATTCCAAGACCAAATTTGCCTGTTACTCCAGGTGTTTCTTGACTTCCTACTTTTGCATTCCAGTCCCCTATAATGAAAAGGATATCTTTTTTGGGCGTTAGTTCTAAAAGGTCTTGTAGATCTTCATAGAACAATTCAACTTCAGCTTCTTCAGCGTTACTGGTTGGGGCATAGACTTGGATTACTGTGATATTGAATGGTTTGCCTTGGAGACAAACAGAGATCATTCTGTCATTTTTGAGATTGCATCCAAGTACTGCATTTCGGGACTCTTTTGTTGACCATGATGGCTAGTCCATTTCTTCTAAGAGATTCCGGCCCATAGTAGTAGATATAACGGTCAACCATTCCAGTCCATTTTAGTTCATTGATTCCTAGAATGTCACCGTTCACTCTTGCCATCTCCTGTTTGACCACTTCCAATTTGCCTTGATTCATGGACCTGACATTCCAGGTTCCTATGCAATATTGCTCTTTACAGTATCAGACCTTGTTTCTATACCAGTCACATCCACAACTGGGTATTGTTTTTGCTTTGGCTCCATCCCTTCATTCTTTCTGGAGTTATTTCTCCACTGATCTCCAGTAGCATATTGGGGACCTACTGATCTGGGGAGTTCCTCTTTCAGTATCCTATCATTTTGCCTTTTCATACTGTTCATGCAAAGATGGGCTCGATAAAGGACAGAAATGGTATGGACTTAACAGAAGCAGAAGATATTAAGAAGAGGTGGCAAGAATACACAGAAAAACTATATAAAAAAGATCTTCATGACCCAGATAATCACGATGGTGTGATCACTCACCTAGAGCCAGACATCCTGGAATGTGAAGTGAAGTGGGCCTTAGAAAGCATCACTATGAACAAAGCTAGTGAAGGTGATGGAATTCCAGTGGAGCTATTTCAAATCCTGAAAGATGATGCTGTGAAAGTGCTGCACTAAATATGCCAGCAAATTTGGAAAACTCAGCAGTGGCCACAGGACTGGAAAAGATCAGTTTTCATTCCAATCCCAAAGAAAGGCAATGCCAAAGAATTCTCAAACTACCGTACAATGGCACTCATCTCACACGCTAGTAAAGTAATGTTCAAAATTCTCCAAGCCAGGCTTCAGTAATACATGAACTGTGAACTTTCTGATGTTCAAGCTGGATTTAGAAAAGGCAGAAGAACCAGAGATCAAATTGCTAACATCCTCTGGATCATTGAAAAAGCAAGAGATTTCCAGAAAAACATCGATTTCTGCTTTCTTGACTATGCCAAAGCATTTGACTGTGTGGATCACAATAAACTGTGGAAAATTCTGAGAGAGATGGGAATACCAGACTACCTGACCTGCCTCTGGAGAAACCTATATGCAGGTCAGGAAGCAACAGTTAGAACTAGACATGGAACAACAGACTGGGTCCAAATAGGAAAAAGAGTACGTCAAGGCTGTACATTGTCACCCTGCTTATTTAACTTCTATGCAGAGTACATCATGAGAAATGCTGGGCTGGAAGAAGCACAAGCTGGAATCAAGATTGCTGGGAGAAATATCAATCACCTCAGATATGCAGATGACACCACCCTTATGGCAGAAAGTGAAGAGGAACTAAAAAGCCTCTTGATGAAAGTGAAAGAGGAGAGTGAAAAAGTTGGCTTAAAGCTCAACATTCAGAAAATGAAGATTATGGCATCTGGTCCCATCACTTCATGGGAAATAGATGGGGAAACAGTGGAAACAGTGTCAGACTTTATCTTTTTGTGCTCCAAAATCACTGCAGATGGTGATTGCAGCCATGAAATTAAAAGACACTTACTCCTTGGAAGAAAAGTTATGACCAACCTAGATAACATATTGAAAAGCAGAGACATTACTTTGCCAACAAAGGTCCATCTAGTCAAGGCTATGGTTTTTCCAGTGGTCATGTATGGATGTGAGAGTTGGACTGTGAAGAAAGCTGAGCACTGAAGAATTGATGCTTTTGAACTGTGGTGTTGGAGAAGACTGTTGAGAGTCCCTTGGACTGCAAGGAGATCCAATCAGTCCATTCTGAAGGAGATCAGCCCTGGGATTTCTTTTGGAAGGAATGATGCTGAAGCTGAAACTCCAGTACTTTGGCCGCCTCATGTGAAGAGTTGACTCATTGGAAAAGACTCTGATGCTGGGAGGGATTGGGGGCAGGAGGAGAAGGGGACGACAGAGGATAAGATGGCTGGTTGGCATCACCGACTTGATGGATGTGAGTCTGAGTGATCTCCGGGAGCTGGTGATGGACAGGGAGGCCTGGCGTGCTGCAGTTCATGGGTCACAAAGAGTCAGACATGACTGAGCAACCGAACTGAACTGAACTGAATACTGGTTTTGGAAGTTCTTTTGGAAGTTATTTGCTTTGAAAGTTACAGAAAAGTTTAACTTAGATTTTTAGGGGGGAAATTCCTACATTTTTGGTACTTTACTTTGCTACTGTTTAGATGGAGGAACTAAACAGGCAAAATTCATTTTATTGCACAAACATGAAGAAGCTTTGTTCACAGTAGATCTCCTATCTAAAACCATAGTAGGTGTTCGGAACAGTAGAATTCATCTTACATTTTCCAAAAACTGAAAACCAAAAATGCAAAATTTTGAGAAAAGTCTTTGAGAATACTAGTAACAATCTAGAAGAATGGAATTTAAAGTTTATTAAATAAGCAAATATAGTAGTAGCTTTGGCTGAATAGGGCATCCCTGGTGGTTCAGCTGGTAAAGAATCTGCCTGCAATGCAGGAGACCTGGGTTCAATCCCTGGGTTGGGAAGATCCTGTGGAGAAGGGAAAGGCTACCCACTCCAGTATACTGGTGGAGAATTCCATGGACCATACCATCCATGGGGTTGCAAAGAGTTGGACACGACTGAGCAACTTTCACTTTCACTTTTTCCAGGCAAGAATACTGGAGTGGATTGCTATTTCCTACTCCAAGTATTTTCCTGACCCAGGAACCAAACTCGTGTCTCACATGTCTCTTGCATTGTAGGTGGATTCTTTCTGAGAAGCTGAACCAAATCTTAGAGTTTCTTTATGTATTAACAGTTATCGCTGAGAACTGCTAGGTGTGTGAGACATGACTGTGGTTCACTCAGCTTGTAGTAGAACAGAAACTTGGCCTGGGTTCTCTAATTCTAAGCCCAGTTAACCATGGCAACCCAAGAGAAACAAAAATCAGATGAAAGGTGGAAACATTATGTTCAGATGATGGTCTATTTTGTCAAAGAGTGTGTAATACATATTACAATCCATTCACAGTCTCAGGGAGCTATGTCAAGAATAAAGAACTTAGGAAATGAGTCTGAACAA
The DNA here is from genome assembly GCF_014754425.2 of Oryx dammah. NCBI lineage: Eukaryota > Metazoa > Chordata > Mammalia > Artiodactyla > Bovidae > Oryx > Oryx dammah. Next base: position 33,541,037 of record NW_024070213.1, on the reverse strand, counting down.
GGGGGTTTGGGCCTGATTTCTATTACGGAGGGGCAGAGGAAAAACATTTCTGAGTATTTGCTTTAAGGAAAGCATATTAGCTTAAACATTTTATATACAGTTAACTCTTACCATTTGCTGTTCTTAGCTGCTGTGGACACTGAATTATAGCTACCATGGACACTGGATTAGCCAATACTGCTCTTAGATTGAAACATAGTGTTAGGTTCCTACAAGCCTCTGGTCACCACATTTTTCTCAACTGATAAATGCATATTAATATTATTTTATGTTTCTGTTTAAAGACATCTTCTTAAATATGTATTGTTGAGTCATTAACCTGGAACTCATGGTTCTATACTCATAGCACATAACTCACGCCTAAACAAAGCTTATGTAACACATGGATCTGACCTTATCTAACCTTTCTCTATAAAGTTCATCAGAGCTGTTTTGTGCTTAGGAAACACAAGACAGCATTTGGGCACTAAGTTAGGGGGCATTATCAATGGTGAAATTACCAATGAAAAACACAAAAATGCAAAAGCAGACACACACGTGGCATAGAAAGTACGGAAATGACGTACTTGCAGCCTGAGAGCTGAATAAGAGGGCAGAGTGCCTTGTCAGATCTCACATGTGTGTCAGGTGTGTGTCAGTTCTTGGCTGCTCTGTCCTCTCGCCTGGAAAATCCCAGGGACGGAGGAGCCTGGCGGGCTGCAGTCCAGGGGGTCACTAGGAGTCGGACGCGACTGGGCGACTTCACTTTCATTTTTCACTTTCATGCATTGGAGAAGGAAATGGCAACCCACTCCCGTGTTCTTGCCTGGAGAATCCCAGGGACGGGGGAGCCTGGTGGGCTGCCGTCTATGGGGTCGCACAGAGTCGGACACGAGTGAAGCGACTTAGCAGCAGCAGCAGCAGCTTGCCTATAAATGATCACAAAAACACTGCAAATACTGACTTTGGAGTTCCAAATAAATTGTAGCCAGTAGGGAAGTCACAAATAGTGAGGATCGATTACGCACATCTCATTTAATCTTCCCTAAAACTCTGGGCAATATATTGCATTTCCCCCAATTTATAAGAGAAGAAAGCAAGATAACTGGCCAGAGACACAAAGTTAATATGTGGAAAAGAATGGCATATCTACTGTGTTTCTTCTTTTTTCAGTTCAACTGTAAATAATTCAGTGTGTGTCTTATAGTTAATATCTTCTAGAAACATAAACATAATACCATTATCACATCTAAAGTAATAAACATTTCCTTTAAAAAAAGTCAATTTCTTCAACTGTTTTGTTTCTCCAATTGTTCATTTTTTACAGCTGGTTTGTCTGAGTCAGAATCCAATAAGGTACATGTTTTGCATTTGGATGATGTGTCTCTTAATTCTTTTAACCCTGTAGGTTCTACCTCTTTCCTTTTCATCCTCCCTTGGAATTTATTCATTGAAAAGCCATTGTTTAAAAAAAAAAAAAAAAGAAAAGCCATTGTTTTTTTCTGTGTTTCCATTTTCTCTCTAATAGCCACAAAGCTCATAAAAGACTTGAGGCTCAACTTTAGTGATTATGCAAGATCTTTTTAACATAGTTAACATACAGACCTGTCTTCTTTACTTTTTTTTAATTTATTTACTTTTTAATTGAAGGATAATTACTTTACAGAATTTTGTTTTTTTCTTGTCAAACATCAGCATGAATCAATCATAGGTATACACATGTTCCCTCCCTCTTGAACCTCCCTTCCATCTCCCTCTCCATCCCACCCCTCTAGGTGGATATAGAGTTCCTGTCTGATTGCAGACCTGTTTTCTAATTTGTTGTTTATTGTCATCTTTCCATTGTACTCCTATTGTCCTTTCACTAAGTTTCTTTCAATCCATTTATATTTTCCTCCTATTGTACTACCTGTATTATTGTAAAACATCTCAATTTTTCTTTGCATGTGCAGGTATATTCCTACAGATATAAAAATGCTGAAACAGGGACGTCCCTGAGAGGACGACCCCTAATCAAGGAACTAAGATCCCACACGTCACAGGGTAACCAAGCCCGTGCACCAGAATGTGCTCAAAAGCCTGTGGACTGCAAAAAGGAAGAAGCCCTTGTACCACAATTAAAGAAAGCCTGCCCAGCACATCAAAGATCCAGTGCAACCAAAAATAAGTCAGCTTTTCTGAGATTTCTAGTGTATGTATATATATATATACACACATATATACACATACATACAAACATATATATGTAATATGTATATGTATCAGTTCAGTTCAGTTCATTTCAGTCGCTCAGTCGTGTCCAACTCTTTGCGACCCCATGAATTGCAGCACGCCAGGCCTCCCTGTCCATCACCAACTCCTGGAGTTCACCCAAACTCATGTCCATCGAGTCGGTGATGCCATCCAGCCATCTCATCCTCTGTCATCCCCTTCTCCTCTTGCCTCCAATCCCTCCCAGCATCAGAGTCTTTTCAAATGAGTCAACTTTTCACATGAGGTGGCCAAAGTATTGGAGTTTCACCTTCAACATCAGTCCTTCCAAAGAACACCCAGGACTGATCTCCTTTAGAATGGACTGGTTGGATCTCCTTGCAGTCCAAGGGACTCTCAACAGTCTTCTCCAACACCACAGTTCAACAGCATCAATTCTTTGGCACTCAGCTTTCTTCACAGTCCAACTTTCACATCCATACATGACTACTGGAAAAACCATAGCTTTGACTAGACAGACCTTTGTTGGCAAAGTAATATCTCTGCTTTTTAATATGCTATCTAGGTTGGTCATAACTTTCCTTCCAAGGAGTAAGCGTCTTTTAATTTCATGGCTGCAATCACCATCTGCAGTGATTTTGGAGCTCAAAAAGATAAAGTCTGACACTCTTTCCACTGTTTCCCCAACTATTTCCCATGAAGTGATGGGACCAGATGCCATGATGTTCGTTTTCTGAGTGTTGAGCTTTAAGCCAACTTTTTCACTCTCCTCTTTCACTTTCATCAAGAGGCTTTTTAGTTCCTCTTCACTTTCTGCCATAAGGGTGGTGTCATCTGCATATCTGAGGTGATTGATATTTCTCCCAGCAATCTTGATTCCAGCTTGTGCTTCTTCCAGCCCAGCATTTCTCATGATGTACTCTGCATAGAAGTTAAATAAGCAGAGTGACAATATACAGCCTTGATGTACTCCTTTTCCTATTTGGAACCAGTCTGTTGTTCCATGTCCAGTTCTAACTGTTGCTTCCTGACCTGCATACAGATTTCTCCAGAGGCAGGTCAGGTGGTCTGGTATGTCCATCTCTCTCAGTACTTTCCACAGTTTATTGTGATCCACACAGTCAAAGGCTTTTGTATAGTCAATAAAGCAGAGATAGATGTTTTTCTGGAACTCTCTTTCTTTTTTGATGATCCAGGGGGTGTTGGCAATTTGATCTCTGGTTCCTCTGCCTTTTCTAAAACCAGCTTGAACATCTGTAAGTTCACGGTTCATGGATTGCTGAAGCCTGGCTTGGAGAATTTTGAGCATTACTTTACTAGCGTGTTAGATGAGTGCAATTGTGCGGTAGTCTGAGCATTCTTTGGCATTGCCTTTCTTTGGGATTGGAATGAAAGCTGACCTTTTCCAGTCCTGTGGCCACTGCTGAGCTTTCCAAATTTGCATATGTATGTACATATATACAAACAAACCCAAGTCAGTTTTCTATTATGCTTGTCATCTACCTCTGGGCTTTATTTTACCTCCAAACTCATCTGGCAAACAGGTATACTAATAATATTTACTCTCCTCTCAGAGCTGAATTTGGGAGAAAAGAGATGATATATGTGCCTGACACACATAATTAAATGGTAAATGCTTGCTGTATGAGTGACCAAATGCATGATTAAATAGAAATGTTTCCTAAACCATAAAGATGCTGTATAAATGTTGTTTAAAATTATAAATGACTGATGAAACAGTTTGAATAAAGAAGAAAGAATTCTCTCCCAAGCTAAGACTTTTATTGCCTTGTTGTAAAGCTAACTGTATTAATGATGTGGATTATTTAAGTCTTTGTGTTCCTCTCTTCCTTCTTCTATCACTCTGGCCATTTCTCTGCCAAGCAGGAGAAGGTGAACAGAGAAAGGAGGTGAAAAGTATACTTGTCTGGACTTTTTTTTTTTGAGGATCTGGAAGACAGTCTTATCAAGAAAAAGGTAAACATTTACTGAGATTGTCACTCTCTTTGAATTTCAACTACTTATCTTTGTTTCTGTCCTTCAGACTAAAATGTAAACTCCATGAGGGCAGTAGTTTTTGCTATTTTGTTTACTGCTCTATTCTTTTACCTAAAATACAGTCTAATTAAAAGGTGCTCAATAAGTCTTTGCTGAATGATTTCCTACATATCACTGTTACGCTGGCTTAGTGGTAAAGAATCTGCTTTCAGTGTAGGAGATGCAGGTTCCATCTCTGGTTGGAAAGATCCCCTGGAGGAGGGTATGGCAACCCACTCTAGTATTCTTTTGGGGAGAATCCCATGGACAGAGGAACCTGGTGGGTACAGTTCATGGGGTCGCAAGGAGACGGGCACAATGGAAGAGACTGAGTGTGCAGGCGTGCACATGTACACGCACACACACATAATGGTATGTTAACTAGACTTAGATTTGGCTCATGAATGGTGTCTTAGCTTCAGCTTTAGCTGTAACAACGTAACATAGACTGAATGGCTAAAACCACAAGTATTCATTGCTTCCAGTTCTGGAGGCTAGAAAGTCCAAGATGAAGGTCCTCGCAGATCTGGTATCTAGTGAGGAAATCCTTCCTGGTTGCAGATGGTTGCTTTCTTTTTGTATCCTCACGTGACAGAGAGCAGAGAAAGGAGAAAGCTTTCTATTTCTTCTTACAAGGGCACTAATCCCATTCATGAGGGCTCCACCCTCATGATCTAATTGCTCCACAAAAACCCACTCTTCTAATACCATCTTGTTGAGGGTTAGGATTTCAATATATGAATTTGGAAAGGACAACAATGCTCAGTTCATAACAAATGCAATGGAAATGCTAGTGACTGTGCCAGCCAAGTCCACCTTCCATTCTAAAAGAAGCTGTCAAACTTATAGTTTCCTCTACCAAGAAAGATGCTTTGAGCTTTTCCTTAAGCAGGACTGGTCATATTTTGTACCTTAGAGCTCTCCTACCTTCTGTTTAGACAAACCACAAATAGGTACCTGAATCAAAATTAGTCATAGTACTGGAAGCCCGGTGACTCATGAGAAGATCAGTTCAGTTGCTCAGTTGTGTCTCACTCTTTGTGACCCCGTGGACTGTACCACGCCATACTTCCCTGTCCATCACCAACTCATGGAGCTTGCTCAAACTCATGTCCATGGAGTCAGTAATGCCATCCAACCATCTCATCCTCTGTTGTCCCCTTCTCCTCCCACCTTAATCTTTCCCAGCATCAGGGACTTTTCCAAAAGGTCACTTCTTCACATCAGATGGCCAAAGTATTGGAGTTTCAGTTTCAGCATTAGTCACTCCAATAAATATTTAGGACTGATTTTCTCTAGGATGGACTGGTTGGATATCCTTGCAGTCCAAGGGATTCTCAAGAGTCTTCTCCAACACCACAGTTCAAGAGCATCAATTCTTTGGCCCTCAGTTTTTTTGTAGTCCAACTCTCACATCTATACATGACTACTGGAAAAACTAGCTTTGACTAGACAGACCTTTGTTGGCAAAGTAATGTCTCTGCTTTTTAGCATGCTGTCTAAGTTGATCATAGCTTTTTTTCCAAGGAGCAAGCCTCTTTTAATTTCATGGCTGCAGTCACCATCTGCAGTGATTTTGGAGTCCCCCAAAATAAAGTCTGTCACTGTTTCCATTGTTTCCGCACCTAATTGCCACGAAGTGATAAGACTGGTTGCCATGATCTTTGTTTTCTGAATGTTGAGCTTTAAGCCAACTTTTTCACTCTGTTCTTTCACTTTCATCAAGAGGCTTTTTAGTTCTTCTTCACTTTCTGCCATAAGGGCGGTGTCATCTGCATATCTGAGCTTACTGATATTTCTCCCGGCAATCTTGATTCTAGCTTGTGCTTCATCCAGCCCAGCATATCACATGATGCACTCTGCATATAAGTTAAATAAGCAGAGTGACAATATACAGCCTTGATGTACTCCTTTCCCTATTTGGAACCAGTCTGTTGTTCCATGTCTGGTTCTAACTATTGCTTCTTGACCTGCATACAGATTTCTCAGGAGAGAGATCACACGGTCTGGTATTCCCATCTCTTTAAAAAATTTCCACAGATTGTTATGATCCACACAGTCAAAGGCTTTGGAGGAGTCAATAAAGCAGAAATAGATGTTTTTCTGGAACTCTCTTGCTTTTTTGATGATCCAATGGATGTTGGCAATTTGATCTCTGGTTCCTCTGCCTTTTCTAAATCCAGCTTGAACACAGGGAGTTCACAGTTCATATACTGTTGAAGCCTGGCTTGGAGAATTTTGAGCATTACTTTACTAGCGTGTGAAATGAGTGCCATTGTACAGTGTTTGAACATTCTTTGGCATTGCCTTTCTTTGGGATTGGAATGAAAACTGACCTTTTCCAGTCCTGTGGCCACTGCTGAGTTTTCCACATTTGCTGGCATATTGAGTGCAGCACTTTCACAGCATCATCTTCTAAGATTTGAAATAGCCCTACTGGAATTCCATCACCTCCACTAGCTTTGTTTTTATAGTGATGCTTCCTAAGGCCCACTTGACTTTGCATTCCAGGATGTCTGGGTCAAGATGAGTGATCACACCATCATGGTTATCTGGGTCATGAATATCTTTTTTGTACATCTTTTTTGTATCTTCTGTGTATTCTTGCCACCTCTTCTTAATATCTTCTGCGTCTGTTAGGTCCATAGCATTTCTGTCCTTTATTGTGCCCATCTTTGCCTGAAATGTTCCCTTCATATTTCTAATTTTCTTGGAGAGATCTCTAGTCTTTCCCATTCTATTGTTTTCATCTATTTCTTTGCACTGATCACTGAGAAAGGCTTTCTTATCTCTCCTTCTATTCTTTGGAGCTCTGCATTCAAGTAGGTATATCTTTCCTTTTCTCCTTTACCTTTAGCTTCTCTTGTTTTCTCAGATATTTGTAAGGCCTCCTCAGACAACCATTGTGCCTTTTTGCATTTCTTATTCTTGGAGATGGTCTTGATCCCTGCCTCCTGTACAATGTCACAAACCTCCATCCATAGTTCTTCAGGCACTCTGTCACATCTAATCCCTTGAATCTATTTCTCACTTCTATTGTATAATCATAAGGGATTTGATTTAGGTCATACCTGAATGACCTAAACGTGGTTTTCACTACTTTCTTCAATTTCAGTCTGAATTTGGCAATAAGGTGTTCATGATCTGAGCCACAGCCAGCTCTTGGTCTTGTTTTTGCTGACTGTATAGAGCCTCTCCATCTTTGGCTGCAAAGTATATAACGAATCTGATTTTTGTATTGACCATCTGGTAATGTCCACATGTAGTCTTCTCTTGTGTTGTTGGAAGAGGGTATTTGCTATGGCCAGTGTGTTCTCTTGGCCAAACTCTGTTAGCCTTTGCCCTGCTTCATTTTGTACTCCAAGGCCAAATTTGCCTGTTACTCCAGGTATCTGTTAACTTCCTTCTTTTGCATCCAGTCCCCTACAATGAAAAGGACATGTTTTTTGAGTGTTTGTTCTAGAAGGTCTTGTAGATCTTCATAGAACTGTTCAACTGATGGTCTGGCACAAAAACTCTGTTTAAAGGCCATTGAAAAAGTGAAAGTCACTCAGTCATGTCTGACTCTTTTTGAACCCATGGACTATACAGCCCATGGAATTCTCCAGGCCAGAGTACTGGAGTCGGTAGCTTTTCCCTTCTCCAGGGGATCTTCCCAACCCATGGATTGAACCCAGGTCTCCCTCATTGTAGGTGGATTCTTTACCACCTGAGCCACAAGGGAAGCCCCAAGGCAATTGGTAGTGGGAAAACCATGAAGCACCGCCCAAGACAAAACTAAAGCTGAGTCAACCAAACTTATGTGTATGCAGGAGCCATCCAAAATAGAAGCCATGAGACAGGAAGGAAAGCCATTTGTTTGAGGGTGACAATATTGGTTGGTAATGATAAGAAAGATGGAAGCAAAGACAGAGAAGGGTTGAGTAACTTCTGGCAAAGCTTCTATGGACTTCTGTTCCTGAGGGGGGATCTTAGATCAGCTTCCCAGGAAATAGACTGAGATGGAGATTTGTGTGCAGGAGTTTTAGTGGGGTCAGTTCTTTGGAAAGTCAGTTGTGAGGGGGAAATAAAAGCAGTATTGGGTAAAGAGAGAGAGTGTGACCAGTCAGATGCAGTGGCAACATGACATCATCTGATCTAGTGCGAGCTCTGGACCTGGACTGGCACATCAACTTTTGGCCCAAGAAGGCAAGGGGCAGAGCCTTTGTACCCTCACACAGAGCAGTCCTGGCATGAGGGTTGTGTGAGGATGAGTAACTTTGAGCTAGGTGGCTCCCTTTCACCAAGGGGGATTCCTGGAGAGGGACCCAATTACCAGCAACCGGGAGCCAGTGCACCCTGAAGAGTGATGAGAACCTCATTCCTACAGTGGATGGGGGCAGTTAGGCAGTGAGTCCCAGTATCTACAACACGAAGTGACAGAATAACTAAATTTCCATGGCTATCTCACATACATCTTGTTTTGTTTTTTAAAGCCTTTATTGAATTTGTTACAATATTGCTTCTGTTATTTTTTTATATGGCCAAGAGATGTGTGGGATCTTAGCTTCCCAACCAGAGATCAAACTCACACCCCCAGATTGGAAGGTGAAGTCTTAACCACTAGACCATCAAGGAAGTACCTTCTATCTTATTTTTAAAGTGTGCTTTCATTTCCGTGAAGCCCAGATGTATAGCTGTTCTTGGATGCCCTCCAAAATTCAGTTTTTATGTGTATATAACACAAAACATTATATGTATATAATATGTTTTCTGTGTATAATTTACCTATATATATATATAAAATAACCTCTCCTCCTATTTCTTGAGCTAGTTTGAATCTCATGGGGGGAGAATCCATTCCATTGATCATTAAAGAGGAGAGTATAAACATTAAAAGGCTATGCCATAAGAATATAATTAATCAGCTTTAATATTAATAGACACACTAATCTTAAATCAATATTGAACCTTTCCATTTGTGAATGAGCTCACTGAAATCCATCAGTCCTGTACCTCCATAATGGATACTGATTCTTTCTTTATGAGAATTTGAGTATGGAATATCTATGAGGGCAAAATTTGGATTAATTTCTATGTGTAAAAGAGAAAATTCTCAGAAGTTACCAAGTCCCCAAAGATACGAAATAATTTGAGGAAATGTCTGTCCACACAACCTACTGACATAAGGATGGCCCTTGAATGGAAGAAGCCCCAGATGTGACTTCCATTTCTGCCATTGTTTCCTTGGGCAATACCCTCAACTCTGCTGAAAATATGCATTCTTTGTCTCTAAAATCGAGATGGCCACACATTAAAGAATTGCTGTGAGAACTAAATGAAGTCACACTTACACATCTCCAGTAGCTCTCCATCTAGTAGCCAGTCTGTGTACGGTATCCATTCCTTTATGTTTATTAGAGCCAGTTTTTACTGACTGAGTAATCTTATTAGCAGTTGAATGTAATTAATACTCATGGTATCAGTTCTCCCTTATCTTGCAACCAGATTCCAGGGACCTTAGACCTGCTTTGGGAATACATATTTGGGGATGGACTAGAATCCTTGCTTTAGCCAGAGCCTTCCTGTAAAGCACATCTGGTACAGGAATTTCCTTGCCTGGAGCATCTCCCCCAAGTGGATCAGACTGAGGGCCTCTGTCAGTGCTCAGCTCTAAAAGAACTGCTAATTGCTGATTTTCAATTAGCATCACTTACTGGCTATTGCAGATATTCAATACATGTTGGATTTCCTTTTACATCTTTGGTTCAGGTACATCTCTTGAACTCTTCAGAATCCCAGGAAGATTCCTTGAGATTTTACTGAACTGACACAGAGTTCCTCAAACCAGTATACCAATGATTAATGGAAATTCCATAGATCATCAGCTTCTAGTTTCCCTGCTGTGCCCTTCAGGTGCTAAATTATGACAGCCTCATAGTCAGAGCTGGATCCCAAGGAACGAGAACTCTGATCACAAGCTCAGCTCCAAGGAATAATATTTCTGGTTTTAGGTCAGTCTTGTAACAGAAACTGTAAAACCCCCCTCAGAATGTTGTGGCAAAACACCTGCACCCTGGGGGCCATTCTTGCTGCCTGCATTCAAGTCTGTAGTCTCCGAGCACAAAAAAATAATCGTGAATTCAACGTGTTCTTATAATCTAGGGAAGGCCTTTAAAAAATGTTGGAACAAATAGTGTCCCAAATTGGTTCCATAATTAAGGTATGCAGAGCTCGGCTTCAAAGATCCCTTATGTCTGTTTTAAGGGATGCTGTTAGTGAGAAGATAATTGTATATAGTAGCTGTAGAGCCATTAGAGGGGCTTAATCTATACAGAAAGCTTTGGATATTAGGTGCTTCTGGGACACTGCATCTACAGTAATGTCTCATCGGCAGATATTACCCCAAATGTGCACTTTTCTCCATTATATTTTATTTTTTTTTAAGCCAGAGAGTTTGCATTTGGGTACAGTTTTGTAACAGGATGAATAGGTACCACAAAGATATTTTGATTGCTGTAAAAGGTAAAAACGTAATGAGAAAACTAATAAAGATCAGAGAGATACAATTCTCATGACCTGTTAAACTTGTGTGTGGGGTGGAGAGACAGGCCCAGCATGGCCCCGGAGAGGCCATGCTAGATTTGCTTCAGAGGCAGCCGTGTGCCTAATGGCTTCCCATTCAGGCTTCTCTGGGGCGCTGGTGGTGAAGAACCCATCTGCCAATGCAGGAGACATAAGAGACGTGGGTTCTATCCCTGGGTCAGGAAGATCCCCTGGAGGAGGGCGTGGCAACCCACTCCAGTATTCTTGCCTGGAGAATCCCCATGGACAGAGGAGCCTGGCGACTACCGTCCAAAGGGTTGCAAAGAGGAAGCAACTTGGCACAGCCATGAGCTAGCATAGTTTGAGACACTTTATCTTATCCTCAGTAAGTTAGGCTAGTAGGAGATGTGAGATTCAAATTCAGCTTGTTTGTTTGCTTGTTTTACTAAAAACCTCTGAATTGTACACTTTATTTTATTTTTTAAATATAATTTTTATTGGAGTGTTGTTTATTTAGTGTTGTGTTAGTTTCTGCTGTACAGCAAAGTGAATCAGTTATACCTATACATAGAAGTACTCTTTGTTAGTTTCTATTTCCATGTCAGCCATTGCAGAGTGCTGAGGACAGTTCCCTGTGCTATACAGTAGACCCTTATTAGATACCTATGTTCTATAGGGGTGTGTGTGCTAGGTCGCTTTAGTCATGTCTGGTTCTGTGTGACCCTATGGACTGTAGCCCGCCAGCCTCCTCTGTCCATGGAATTGTCCAGGCAAGAATACTGGAGTGGGTTGCCATGCCCTCCTCCAGGGGATCTTCCCCAGCCAGGGATAGAACCCACGTCTCTCTCACATCCTGCATTGGCAGGCAGGTTCTTTACCACTAGTGCCGCCTGGGAAGCCTATTTTATATATGGCAGTATCTATATGTCAATCCCAATCTCCCAATTTACCCCTCCCCACCTTGCTGCTGTTTAGTCACTAGGTCGTGTCCGACTGTTTCCAACTCCATGGACTGTCGTCCGCCAGGCTCCTCGGTTCATAGCATTTCTCAGGCAAGAATACTGGAATGGGATGCCATTTCCTCCTCCACGGGCTCTTCCCAGTCCAGGGATGGAACCCATATCTTTGCATTGGCAGGGGAGTTCTTTACCACTGAGTCACCAGGGAAGCCCCCATACCCCCTGGTACATTCAGGAGTTTTGGTTTGCCTAGGGATTTTGGTGGATAACATATGAAAACCTGGGAATGAGGCTAAGACAAAAATACTGAAGATATGTATTCCTTCTGGAAAGGCAACTTCTAGCTGGTACCAACCCCAAATCTCCCAGATTTGTAATAAATGTGCTCTTAGAGTAATAACTCTTAAACAGCTGAAGAGGAAAGCCAAATCATCTCAAACAGTGCCAGAGTTCATGAGAAAAAGAATCAGAATTCTTTGCTCCATCACTTTAAATAGTATAGGAATTATCGTTATTGTTATTTTTTTTAGTGTCTACTCTTATTCAATTCACCTCACCCACCCCCACCACACACACACACACACACACACACACACACACACACTTTTAACTTTTATAGTCTAATCTCTTGCATAACCAACCACACAACAAAGACTTGGTTAAAAAACCTCCTCCCAGGCTGTTGCAATATTTATAAAGCCCTGGCTTTTTAACACACTGGGAGAAGGGCTTAGTAAAACAAAGGGCATCATAATTTATTGTTTTAAGATTATTGATTCAATAAATTAACAATAATTTCCATGAAGGGTAGGAATCCTGGTGCCATAAAAGTTTATTTATTCCCGTTTTAACTAGCATTGATTAGAGTATTCAAATTGTCCCCGTGCTCTATAATCACTCTTTATAGGTGAAATGCCCTCTGCTGTGCAGGAGACAGTAAAATAAACATTCTACCAGAAGTGACAATGGCTCCTTTAAAAACCAGAAATGCTAGATTTTTTGTTTCAAGAGGAAAGAAATAGTTCAGATAGAGCTTTTACCATGTGCTGTGTGCACATTGGGCCCTACTCTCTGATATATTGCAAGGACATAGTTTTAAGAGGCTATGTCCATTGTTAGCAAACAGGTAGGATCTAAATGGTGATATTTATACCCATACCTCAAACAAAGAGCTCTTTTTGTTATTGTCGCTTGGGTTTAAAGTATCACTGTATATTGCCTTTAAGAACCAGGTGTTTTTTTTTTCTAATGCAAGTATTGTTTCAGTGCTTTTGTTTCTCAAGTGGTGACTAAACTTTCAAGGTGACTTGGGGAGGGCATTTAAAAACTGTTAATAACTTGAACAAACAAGGACTACTTTTTCTTCTGTAACCACAGGGCAGATTAGTTTGAACTAACTATCTGAAAAGACGAGAACAATGGGCAAGCCAGTTCATTAGGCAACCCAGACCTGCACTTGGGTTTCTTCCGTCTTCAGGATCAATTCTCCTTTCCAGCGCACCAATCCGAAAGGGCATGCTTTCCTTCTTCACCCGTCCTGTTTCTCTCCTCTCTTGACATCTGGATAACGGGTTTTATTTGTTAGCTTTCATGCTGTATTTTCCAACGTGATTTCTTTTCTTTTCCACCAACAAGAAATGTCCACGCTGAAATATGATTTAGAACCAGGCATTGGCAGTAATTAATAAAATGAAATGAAATGAAATGCAATAAACCTCTTAGTCACCCAAAGGCTTACAATTTACATAGGCTTGAAATGATTGTTGGTGTTAAGATTGTTTCTCAGAATGCAACTCAGGAATTTTAAGTTGTCAGATTAACTGCTGTATTTACTGGTCTGTTTGATTAGGTGAGCATAGTTTATATTCCCTCTTGGAGACCTAAATAGCAACCATTTCCTACCAAAACAGTGCTGAGAACAAAGGCCCCATTCACAGGGCAGTGGGCTTTGCACTATAGGCCTTTGTATCTGAAACAACATGGTTACTAAGCACCTCGAAAGGAAAAGGTGCAACTAATTTTTTAAATGTACACATAACAGGCAGAAAAGGAATCACGTTGCATACCATACCAAACAATATGTTCTATCAAAAGTGCACAGAGTGCTAGTTTGTATTGCTGGCCTTTCCAAGGCTGGAATAAAAATTGACTGTGGTCATTTTTAAAGGACATCAAACAATAGAAAAGCACTATTGGCAGGGACAATTTGGTCTCATCATTTTAACTGCTCACAAACACTCTCAGGATTGATTAAGATTCTTTTAGTCCATAACCATCTTTTTCAGAACCTTCCCTGGGCTAGGCTCTGTACTGGGTGTTGGGGGCATAAAAGCCAATCAACCTCCTTTCTCGCTTGTTCCTTAGTCCTATGACTCACATTCCAGGGTTTGGACAGCATTGTGACACTGATTATTTCAAGGATAAAGATGGAGCACAGAGAAGGGTTATCCTCTTCAAGAAGATGATCCCTGGGCTTTCCTAGTGGCCCAGTGGTAAACAATCTGCCTGTCAATGCAGGGAACACAGGTTCAATCCCTGCCTGAGAAGATTCCTCATGCCTCAGGGCGACTTAGCCTGTGTGCCACAACTATTGAGCCTGGGTTCTAAAGCCCCTATACCACAACAAAAGAAGCCACTGAAATACGAAGCCCGTGCAGTGCAACTAGAAAGCAGCCCCCACTTGCTGTAACCCAGCACAGCCTAAAATTAAATAAACAAATACAATTAACAACAACAAAAAAGATAATCCCTAAGCTAGATCCTAAGGACAGGGGCTAAGGCAGCAACTCTAGACAGAGGTGATTGTACCAGCAAAGAGTGAGAATATCCATACAAGAATCCATAAGAGGTAACTGATGCTGAATCACAGGTAGAGATTAGGACTGAAAGATGATTAAGAGGAAGGAGGAAGCAGGGTCCACAGAACACTTTCTGTGCCACGCTAAGTTGTTTGAACTTGACCTTGTAGGAGACTCAGAGCCTTTGCAGGCTGTCGAAGGGTAGGGAGGCAGATGAAACTGACAGGTCTATGCAGTTCCAGCTCCAAAGTGATAAATTGCTTAGTTGTGCTTTTGGGATCCTGAAGTGAATCTCATCATACTGGTAATATATATTTTCTTGACCTGCCTCTCCTCACTTCATTGTCTACACTGTTTGAATTCACAGATAGCCACTCAATATTTCACTTTTCTTAGAAAGTTAATGTATCATTCCTTGAGAGAAGTCATTTGTCACCCACGGAGACACACACCAATCATTTTATTGAAGGACTTGCAAAAAAATAAAGTGTGATAATACCAGTTCCTTAGAGTCTGAGGAGTGGTAGTCTTGAGGAGTTTAAAGGAATCTCAGAAGCATCCCCCAGGGTCGTGGGGTAATGTAAAAATTACACCATAAAAGTTTTCAAAATTGAGATCAACACGGTCTGGCTTTTTGCATCAGCCACCATATTCTGGCAGTTGTTCTCTGTTTACAATGCATTAAGATGAAGGGGATATTTGGTGAAGCAAATAGTTACATAGACTGGAAAAACACATTTTCTTTGCATATCTGGTATGTCATTCAGATGTAAAGTATTTAACTTTTGATCCCATACTGGTCACTTCATCTAGTCTAATTGTTGGCAGACAGCTGCGTGCGTTCGCCGAGACTCCCAGGTTTTAACCTCTCGAACTGAATGATCACTCTACAATGGGAGAACTACATACAGAGTGAAATGGGAAACTGCCATTAAAATTAAGGCTGGACTCTATTTATCTCTACCTATAGTTTTCACCACTTCTATGAGGATAAGAATTATCCTGGGTTGCTTGTTAGGAGTGCGGATTACTAGACATACCCTTGGTAATCTTTGCTTCAGGAGGTCTGTCCAGGGATCTTTGTCAGAGTCACCAGGTGTTTCTGACCTTCAGGGAACATTGCAAAAATGACTGAGTAAATTGAGTTAAGCAGCATTCTTTAATTCGTCATATATGTAGTATTAAGTTTTAAGAGAAACACTGAGAACTTACTAAACATTAAAATAATGAAGAAATAGTTGGGGTTACACATTCTATAATTTTGCAAGCTGCTTTAGTAGGAGGAATGAAAGCAATATAAAAAGCAACTGTGCCAAATTTTTTATTGGGTCTCCAGATTACTAAAATAAGTACTGCCAATTAGTTTGGGGTAAGAAAAAATTGTGGGTCAGGTGATATTTTCCTTTCATTACTAAGTGAAATAAACTTGTTATTGGTGATTCAGTTAAGAAAGATAAATCCTTTGTTTCTTCTAGATACAGTTGATTACATGCTCATATGACAATGAAGGTGATCTTTACAATGCAAAAAGCCAGACTGTATTGATCTCAATTTTGGGTCTGTGATACTTGCCATGTTGTCATTCTCCTCTATACTATTTCTCCATACAAGGTATTACAAATAAATTTCCTGGTAGCTCAGATGGTAAAGAATATGCCTGCAATACAGGAGATCTGGGTTCGATCCCTGGGTCAGGAAGATCCCCTGGAGAAGGAAATGGCTACCCACTTCAGCATTCTTGCCTGAAGAATTCCATGGACAGAGGAGCTTGGCAGGCTACAGTTCATGGGAGTGCAAAAAGTCGGACAAAACTAACACTTTCACTTTTCAAGGCAAAACCCTGCTTGCTAGCAATGGTTTTCAAACTATTTTTCTAGCAGCTGGACACTTTTTCTAAAACCCCAGTATATAAACAAGTAGAAGCAGCTATGTTTTCATCAGGGGCTAGAGTACAGGGGAGGAAACAGGTCAGCAGGTCTTCCCAGCTCTAAATCAGCACCTTCCTAGTTCACCAGCCTCCCTGTGGTTGGAGAGTTCAAGGCATTAGGATAACAAAGAGTTGATGTTCAATGAAAAATGGTGTTTTGCCAACTCCTGAAACACCTCCACAGACAGAACAGAACAGAGTTGGAAAACTTCTGCTAGTTTTTCCTCAAGGATGATAGCCTGGTTCACTCATTCCACATCTACCACATGCCAGTGATTCACAGAAGGTTTATTTTAGGGCATTTTCATCACATGCTATCAGAGAAATTTTGAGTTTACATCCTTTTACAAGGACTGATTATGATTTTAATAAAACACATAGGACCTGCAGATGGAAATAGAAGAGAGAACATTTGGACTGAATTGATAATATGGGCATGCTCGTTTAGAATAATGTCCCACCAGTAACGGTGATATCCTAACTTTGTGTGTGGGCAGCCTCTGGGGTGCAGGGAGATGGGCTGGAATTAGAAAGCATGGCTGTTTCTGTTTAAGTTGCTTTGCACAGAGCTGTCTGCAGGTGGGCACTCAACAGAAGCTGCCAGTCTTAGCATCCAGAGATGCGGTTGTGATCTGTCATGATATTATTAAATTATTCCTCTCATATTAAGTGACCACAGTTTCAACATAGGCTTCTCTTGACAGATGTACAATTCATATAGACGACGGGAACTATATTCAGGGCGTGCTGTGATTTCATTTGCCGTGCCACTCATAGTGGAAAAAATATGCCACACTTTTTTAAGCAAACAGGCTTCTTTTCACAGCGGACAGAGAATACCGTTAAACAGAGGAAACACAGTATCCCTTTTCATAGCAAGAGATCAAATGTCTGCAGAAGAGTTTAATTTATACTTCTGCATGTGCCAGAGCCCAGTCTGAGACATAGCAGCATTTCAGGACTTTCAATCAGGTCATAGTTTCCACCCTGGATGACTTCATCCCTTTTAAAATAGAATAAATGGAATTCCACATTATACTATGGGTAGGGATTATAGAAAATTAAAAGACGTATAGTGCTCAGCACACTAAATAATTGTGACATTGAGCTGGGAAAATAACACTTAGATAGCAAGTTCTCATTGGGTATTATTTGTGAAAGAGATTTTGCTCCAGCTTTCCAGGAGAGTGGTAGAGAAGTGTTGCAGTGTGGGCCAGAAAGTAAAATCTAGGCTGTGTTTGCTTTTCAAAATATATGTAAGCGTTAAGTTAGATCAGAGGTGTGACTTGCTTTCATTGTCCATCAGCCCCGCTGGCAGACACTGTTTGGATTTAGTGCTCTAGTTTCGTGTGTTGGTGATGAGTTTTACAGGATGAAGTGCAGCTGCCTGCAGCTTGTTGGTTACTCAGTCCTGTTTGGCTCTTTGCAACCCCATGGACTGTAGTCCACCAGGCTCCTCTTTCCATGGAATTCTCCAGGCAAAAATACTGGAGTGGGTAGCTCTTCCCTTCTCCAGGCAATTTTCCTGACCCAGGGATCCAACCCAGGTCCCCTGCACTGCAGGCAGATTCTTTACCGTCTAAGCTACCAGGGAAGCCCGTCTGCAGCTTAGAGTTGGGTGCAATTAGAGAGGTTGAGAGAAATCATGTTCAGCCAAAAGAAGGCTCTGAAGTTAAAATGTGAGAGATACTCTGCTGCTGCTACTGCTAAGTCACTTCAGTCATGTTCGACTCTGTGCGACCCCACAGACGGCAGCCTACCAGGCTCCCCCGTCCCTGGGATTCTCCAGGCAAGAACACTGGAGTGGGTTGCCATTTCCTTCTCCAATGCATGAAAGTGAAAAGTGAAAGGAAGTCGCTCAGTCATGTCTGACTCTTAGCGACCCCATGGACTACAGCCTACCAGGCTCCTCCATCCATGGGATTTTCCAGGCAAGAGTACTGGAGTGGGGTGCCACTGCCTTCTCCTAAAGCCCTAATATATAGTCATCCCAACATGAGCTGAATTGTTTTTTTTTAAAAAAAAGAGGTTTTTGATTGGTCTGTGTAGAAATTGCCTAGAAAAAAAAGCTATCATGGTCAACTTAGAGGGAGTCAGAGTCTTCTCTGGAGGACCTTTTTTTCACAAGCTACTTTTTGGCTGAAAAAAAGAAAGTGAAATTGTTCAGTCGTATCCAACTCTTTGCAACCACATGAACTACAACCCTCCAGCCTCCTCCATCCATGGGATTTTCCAGGCAAGAATTCTGGAGTGGGTTACCATTACCTTCTCTAGGAGATCTTCCCTACCCAGATATTGAACCTGGGTTTCCTGTACCGCAGGCAGCCTTTTTTACTGTCTGAGTCACCGGGGAAGCACTAATTTTTGGCTGACTTTTGACCCTGTTTTCCACAGTTTTCTAAGTGAAGGGATTTGATATGTTTCTTGAACAAAAGAACATACACACACTAAACCTTCCAGCAAGGGTGTATTAAACATAAGCTTTCCTTCTGTCGGGGAGAAATGAAAGGAAAATGCTTGCATTCTGTTGTGCTCTCTTTACAGTCACATTCGTTGGCATTAAATGGCCGCTGTGTTGAGGTTTGCACACCTTTTAAAAAGAGGCAAGTGAGCACTGCTTTCCCTTTAGGAAAATTACAACTGGAGAAACAGGGATGGTGAGAGAGATTGAGTACAAATGCGTTGCAGGTGAGCCAGCACACTTTAATCATATATCTATAAACTATCCCTAGGAATCCCTGTTTGCTTTGAATCTGCCTACCAGATAGGTCACAAGGAGACAGAAATGGCTGACAGTGTTTCTAGTGCCTAGCGATGGGCGTTTGCTCTGTTTCTGTTCACACATAATCAACAAACAAAGGAGGAGGTGGCAGCTGCTCAAGAGAGCTTTCAGGAGGGAGACGTACAGGTGGGAGTTTTTAAATCTTGACACACTGATAAGATTTCAGCATGGCTTCAAAGCTTATTCCAAAAAAATGACCCATGCCAGGATTTCTTTGAAAATTCTAATCTGTTGCTAAAACAGAGCAAACCAAGTTCTCCTTTGTGAACTTGAGTAAACACATTCCTCACCATCATCAAAGACTGTGGCGAGAAGAAGGAAGGACCTGCCTTTGTGATTCAAGGGTCCTCCATGAGTAGGCTGTGCATATTTGTGGGAACAGTCATATCTTTCAAGGAACAACACAAACCAAATACTTCTGGTAATCTCCAGTCTTTTAACATGTGACAGAGCAGGGTGATGGGTTTGGGCGTGTTATTCCGAGACTTTCTGTGACTGAAGGATCAGATCAATAAGCACACTTGCTCTTCAGGGGCACTTGCTTATGGAAGGGGTTCCAAATATTGGAGAAAGAGGTGTTATAACAACAGATGGGAAAACTGAAGCAATGAAGAGTTCTTGACCTGGTCAAAATCAATATGACTTGTCAATAGAGGAGCAGATAACTTGCCTTGTCCAGCTGCCTGGTACCACATCATGTATGAAATCTGATGCCTTCAAGTTGGTGAGAAGGACGATCAGCATGAGCCTTGAAGCCACAGAATCTAATGTGCTCCACCGTGGAGAATAGTCTCTCCATTTACCCAAATTACAGTGAGTCTTACTCTGTGAAAGTTTAAAACAGGAAACATGATGAGCCCTAGTCTGATTAATAGCTTCTATGGTACTACTAAAAATGGATAGCAGGGCTTCCTTGGTGGTGGTGGATTCATGTTGATGTATGGCAAAACCAATGCAGTATTGTAAAGTAATATAAAGTAAAATTAAAAAAAAAACACTAAAAGAAAAAAGAAAAGAATCCACCTGCCAATGCAGTAAACGTGCGTTTGATCCCTAATCTGGGAACTAAGATTCCATAAATTTGTTTTCTTTGCCTATGAGTCTATTTCTGTTTTGTAATAAGTTCATGTGTATCATTTTTTCCCACATGTAAGATTCCACATGTAAGTGATATCATAAAGAAGATGTGGAATGCACACACCCACACACCCACACACGTATACAATGGAATATTACTTGGCCATAAAAAAGAATGAAATAATGTCATTTGCAACAACATGGGTGAACTATGTAAAATAAGTTAGACAGTGAGAGACCTACTTAAAACAACAGAAGGAAATAACAGAAGGTCAAGAAGGAAATCTCTGAGAAGGTGATACTTAGCTCCAAGCACAGAAGATGAGAGCATAAAGGCAGAGAAAATAGTCATTTGAAGCATTTTCAGAAAGAAGGATTTGAGACATTAAAAGAATAGAGACATTAAAAAAAGAATAGAGATTTTTCTTTCACATACTGAGAGAAAGCAGGGGCATTGTGCATTGAGACTAGAAAGGTGAACAGAACCTCCCAGGCCATGATAAGGGTTTTGGACTTCATTCTAAGACCTATGGGAAGACACTAACGTAGTTGAGTGACTTCAGAAAAATTTATATTTTAATAAGCTGACTATTGCTGTTATAATGAGTTTGACTGGACAAGGGGTAAGAAAGGAAGAGGTGAAATCAGTTAACTCTAAAATACACCGTGATGAAATACTGACGTCAACATCCTTGAACATATCCAAGTGGGCAGTGTTTGGCTACTGCTTCTGTTTGAAATGATGCTGTGTTTTGGTTGTGGCCCAAAGCTTTGAAGTGCTACTTGGCATCTCCTTTCTTCCATGAAGCTCTTAACCATTCAGACATGATGGAGTTGGTTAAATGCTACTTAGGTTGAGTCCTGCTTGCCTCTCTTCAGTCATCTTTGTATGAATCCAGTGGTTGGTTTTTGTTTATTTTTTTAAACGGTTTTTAGCTGATGTTCATGAAGAGCAGTACCTAGAACTATGCCAATAAAGAAAGGAAATCCTATCTAAGAAGGTGCATTTCTGTACCAGAGCTGTGTCATAACCATCCTTTGGGCCCTCTGCTGGAAAAGTAGAATCAAGTCTCAAATAATGCCTTTTTAATTATATCCTCTAGTATTATAGATGTAGGACAGTACTGTATCATACCTCTGTGAATGTAAAATATCTTGTACCTGCTTTATGATATGTAGTAGTGACTGTGCTTTATCAGATCTGTTTTTAATGACGTTATTCTAGAATGTTTTCTTTCCAGATGATGATTGAGAAACGTAATTAAAAAAAAAAAATGGTGCCAGGTACCACAACAGTAACAGAACTTTGCTGTTTTCTGAGGTTTTGGTTTTTTACTTTTTTTTTTTTTTAATGGAGTGTGCTGGATGTCTCTATAATTTTGTTCAGATGACTGCAGAACTTGGAAAAGCTGTTGCTGCTATTGATGCATAACATACTGCTATTGGTCTTTTTATATAAATAAATAAATCTATATATATATACATATATATATAATTTGAATTTTTGGAAACTTTAGCTGTGCTGTCAACTTTGGAAAAAGTATCCCAGTTGTACCGTGTTGGGTTGGCATTGTACAGAAATTAACAGCCATATTGGTCTAGAAACGTTAAACATAATTTTTTCCATTTGTACAGGGGTAACACACTGTATTAAATATGTAAGGTCTTATCTACATGGGTTTGATTACAGAAACTAATAAAGTATTCTCTAAATAAAAAAAAAAATAAAATACACCGTGAAGTGAGATGACAGTGAATTATTCTATGGTGGGGACAGAAGAGATGTAGGAAAACAAACTGATTGAGATGCATTCTGGAGATAGATTTGATGAGACTTGCTATTGTATGGATGTGGGGCAAGAGGAGAAGGAAAAATCAAGGATGAAACCCGTATTTCTCACTCGAGGAACTGAGTGGTTGGTGGTGACATTTACTGAGAAAGGGAAGACTGGAGTTTCTGATGGGAAAACAGGTTTGAGGAGGAAATCAAGAATTCCATTTTGGAAACGCTGAGTTCAAAATGCTTGTAAGGTATCTTATTTAAATAAGTAATGTGGTACGTGAGTGTGGAGCTCGGAAATAAGGTAACATTCTGGAGTCATCAAAATTTAAATGGTATTTAAACGCATGGGAATAATGAGATTTCTGAGTGGATTATTTAAGGAAGATAAGAGGCTTCCTATTTGAGCCTTGAGTTCTATTTAGAGATTAGTTATAGGAGAAGATTCCAGCAAAAGAGAATGTTAGAGAAATAAAAGGAAAATCAAAACACTGTTTTTACAAAAGCCAAGGAAAGACATAATGTCAAGACAGAAGCAGTATTTACCTGCTTATTTATAGTAAGCAGTATTTACAAATATACAAAAGCAGTATTTATAATAGTGTTGTAAAATTGCATATATTGAGGATAGCAAAGTGTCTATTGAATTGGGGATCATGAGGTCAATGGTGATGTTGATAAGCACTCATATCCTCAGTTTGAGAGTTCTTGGAACTGGGCATTCCCTGGTGGACCAGTGGTTAGGATTCTGCTCTTCCACTTCAGGGAGCATGGATTCCTTCCCTGGTGGGGAACTAAGATGCTACAAGCATTGAGGCGGAGCCAAAAAAAAAGAAAGTGCTTGGAGTAGAAATTAGATTGTAGAAAATTCAAGTATAAATGGGAGATCGTGATAAGGAATCTAGGTATACAGATCTTTCTTTTGAGAGATTCATATTCAGATATGAAGCTATATAGAATACCCTATATTCAGATAGGGTAATTGCAGGAGAGAGATGTGATTTTATTAATGGTAAATACCAGCTTCCCTGGTGGCTCAGATGGTAAAGAATCTGCCTGCAATGCAGGAGACCCAGGTTTGATCTCTGGGTAAGGAAGATTTCCTGGGGGAGGGAATGGCTACCCACTCCAATATTCTTGCCTGGAGAATTCCATGGACAGAGGAGCCTGGCAGGCTACAGTCCATGGGGTCACAAAGAGCTGGACACAACTGAAAGACTAACACATACCGAACATGTACATTTTCTGATAGCACTGACCTGTGATTCATAAGAAAGTATAGCTGAAAGAACCAAGTAACACTTGAGATGGAAGAAGAGAAAGAATCAAGAGCACACATGGATAAACTGAATGGTAGTATGTAACATGATTCACGTGGAAAAACCCTGTAATAAACATTCTAAGATACATTTCCTTTTCTAACTCAAACCAATTCTAAACAGATTGTTCAAGATTTAATAGGATAACTCAACCCTTGAAATGACTTGATGTCATTGTAGGGTAATCTTTCAGGGAGATAGATATCTTTACTGAGAAAATAATTCAACTATAGTATATCTTAAAAAGAAAATGTAAATGTATCTTTAATTTCCTGATTCTTCCCTCCTGAGGATGGCATGTCCAGTAGATCTGCCTCAAGAGGCATAGATGGCAGAAAAATCTTTCCCCACCCTCTGTAAAAACCAGCCCACTAGAACTTGTGGCACTCAGGACCTCAGGCTCTTGTGATTTCATACCCTGATTTAAAAATACCCTATATTATTCAAAATTTTCATCTCCAGTTTCAGTGCTCAATCACTAAGACTTTCTTAATTTGTTTAAAACTGAATTTGAGCCTTCATTTGGACAAAAAGCAAAAGATTTACTCTCAGTCAATTCAGGACTGCTTCCATTTGCCTTAGGAATGCTTTCCTGAAATTTTTTTTGTTGAAATATATTTGATTTACAATATTGTGTTAGTTTCCAATATACAGTAAGGTGATTCAGCTTCACATATACACATGTATTCGTTCTCATATTCTTTCCCAATCTAGATTATTATAAGTACTGAATATAGTTCTCTGTGCCAACAGTAGGACCTGGTTGTTTATCTAGTTCATATGTAGTAGTGTATATCTGTTAATCCTGAACTCTTAATGTATCCCTCCCTCTTCCTTTCCTCTTTGGTAACCATAGGTTTGTTTTCTATGTCTGTGAGTCTGTTTCTGTTTTTTAAATATGTTCATTTACATCACTATTTTAGATTCCACATATGAGTGATATTGCATGATATTTGTCTTTCTCTGTCTGACTTACTTCACATAATATGAGAAACTCTAGGCCCATCCATGTTTCTACAAATGATATTATTTCATTCTTTTTATGGCTGAGTAATATTCCTTCACATATAGAGACTACATCTTTATCCATTTATCCATTGACGGACGCTTTGGTTGTTTTCATGTCTCAGCTATTTTAAATAGTGCTGCTATGAATATTGGAGCACATGCATCTTTTTGAATTTGAGTTTTCTCCAAATAAATGCCCAGGAGTAGAATTGCAGGGTCATATGGTAGGTCTAGTTTTAATTTTTTTTTTCATATTTTTTAAAAATATAAATATATTTATTTTAATTGGGTGCTAATTACTTTACAATATTGTATTGGTTTTGCCATACATCAACATGAATCCGCCACAGGTATACACGTGTTCCCCATCCTGAACCCCCGTCCCTCCTCCCTTCCCAAACCATCCCTCTGGGTCGTCCCAGTGCACCAGCCCCAAGCATCCAGTATCATGAATAGAACCTGGACTGGCGATTCGATTCATATATGATATTATACATGTTTCAATGCCATTCTCCCAAATCATCCCACCCTCGCCCTCTCCCACAGAGTTTTAATTTTTTTAAGGAACTGCCACACTGCTTTCCATAGTGGCTATACCAGTTTACATTCCCACAAACAGTGTAGGATCATTACTTTTCTCCACACCCTCTCCAGCATTTATTTATTTATTTGAAATTTGGGGGGATTACGTGCTGCTGACGCATGGGGATGGAAGGGGACCTATGCTTCTCTGCTTTGTAATGTACCTACATTGTCACCTGCTGAGATGCCCTCACTGTTGTCTGATCTTTGATCATTAGTCCACACAGATTATTGCTGTAAATTCCTTGTCCCTTCAAACCCTGGGCTTTTTGTGCAATGTCTGTGTTCTCTTGGATATTGGGAAACATTCCACAGATATAATAGAACTGTGGATTGCAGTAAACTCAGGCAGACTGTCTCATTACTGACTGCCTGAACACCTCTGTAAGACTTTCTGCTCTGGAGTCTTGGATGACAAGAAAAAAATAAAAGCAGATTTCTCCCTGTTCTCACATTTCTCAAAGCTATCTGGAAATTTCTACCCACTTCCTAAGAGTTGGCATGTGATTAGGGAAGTGGACACACCAGGAAGCCCCTCTCTCTAGCACTCTACATCATAAACTCTGTTACTTCGAACTCCACCTGAGTTTGATTCCTGGGTGGGGAAGATCCCCTGGAGGAGGGCATGACAACCCACTCGAGAATTCTTGCCTGGAGAACCCATGGACAGTGGAGTCTGCCGGGCTGCAGTCCATGGGGTCACAAAGAGTCAGACACAACTGAGTGACTAAGCACACCTCTTCTTCGAAGAGTCAAAAAAACCCTTTATTTAGTTTGAATGTAGGGCGGCTTAATTCTTTCTCTTCTCTCAAATATGCGGTTTATGCCTGATCTAAACCTGTGACTTTTTAAAGAATGACTTTATTGAGATATAATTCTGATACCGTACAACTTATCCATTTTCAGTGTACAATTAAATGACTTTTAGTGTATTTGTAGAGTTATACAACCACCAGCAAATTTTCTAACCTAAACTTTTGAAACTTTATAAAGCCAATGGTTTGATTCCATGTTTTTTTTCATTACCTTTCCTGATGTGTTGGAAAGGTTCCTGAATGAAGAGAAAAATAAGCAGTAAAAGAAAATGCACATTGGGAAACCTTGATTACTATATCAAAATATTCATTTGCTACAATGTGGACCAACTGGCTCTTCAGTGCAATGAACTTCCTGTGTAATATGGATGTAGAATACTGTATAAAGCATGGTTTGGCTTGTTTGCAAAAGATCTCCATCTTTCTCTACTTTTATTCATCCCATCTTTAAGTTTACAGATATTTCTTTTACATGAATTATCAAAATTTAGAGAATAAAGCTGCACAGTGAATATAGGTCATTGATTTCATCTCATATTTCTATAATGTTAGCTTCAGTTACATCTCATATTTGTTCCAAATTCAAATTTTAACTGCATTTTATTTTCCATTCAGGTGTTACCACCACATTAGAAGAACAACTGGGGACTTCCCTGGTAGTACAGAGGTTGAGAATCCACTTGTCAATGCAGAGGACACTGGTTTGATAGCTGGTCCTGGAAGACCCCCCATGCTGCAGGGCAACTAAACCCAGGCGCCACAACTACTGAGCCTGCGCCCTAGAGCCCATGCTCCGCAATAAGAGAAGCCACAGCAATGAGAGGCCCACACACTGCAACTAGAGAAAGCCCGCATGCGGCAACGAAGACCCAGCAAAGCCAAAAATACGTTAATAAATAAAATTAAAGAAAAGGAGAAGAGCAATTGGGCTTGGGAGAAGTTTCACTTCTGTGATAAGGATTTGTGGAGGTACCACTGGTTCAGAGCTCAGTAAGCTTTCAGGAGCCCGTGAGGCATGAACTCATCTCACATGTTGAAAGATATGCCTGAAAAAGCAATGTGGTATTTTTCAGCTAAGCAATCTCCTGCCAAGTCTCAATCATGTGAAGCCATAGCAAGAAATCATGACCCTACCTCTACAATCTGTTAATTTTCACAGATACAGGCAAATCTGAGTATGGATCTAAATTACCTAGATTTCTTGATGATATAAAACTGAAGAACCATAACTTTGTCACAAAACCTTGCTGATCTGCTCTCTCATCAATATGTGGCTAAAAGAAAAAAAAGAAAGGAAAAAGCAACTTTCTTTTTATGGAACTCTGGCATTTATAATTCCTATTTTCCTTGAGGAAGGGAAAAGAAGAAAGAAGTGAAAAGAAATATTGGAAAACCTGCCAGCCTAGCAAGTAGCATTTTCTTGGATCCTAAGGAAACTCCTGGCCACATTTGGTTTTTTGTTTTTGTTTGTTTTGCTTTGCTTTTGTCGAAGGTGAAGGCCAGCACTGCAGGTAAAATATTTTACTCTTTGTTTTGCCAATATTTATTCCTTATGGCTGTTGTGCCTCTGTCATATCTCAGGATAGAAATTCCCTTCTGAGCAACATGATTAGAAATGCAATGAGGGCTATTAAATACATTTGAATACAGGCAGCAAAATTGCTATGCAATCCGTCTCAAGAGACAGTCCAAAAGTATTCTGTGTGCACACGAATGAATCCTGCCCATGCCCCGTCCCTTCGTCTGGCCCCATTCTGTCCTTCCTTTCATGACTAATTCCTTCAATGTCAGTTTAGCCTCCTGATATTGGAGTATGTTTAACTCCTTAATGTATACCAACATCAGGCAGCAAGCCCAGATGGGAAAGGTGAAGGGGTAAGAGCAGAAAGTGGGAAAGACCAAAAGGAACAAAATGAGAAACAAAGGGAACACTGAGGTTTGAAAGGCTTTTTTCCTGTGGTCATTTTGGAGACTGGCCTCTGGCACGTGTAACCACTGTGTCACGGTGGCTCTGAAACGGAGGGTTCAACTTTCACCCATGAAAAGAATTACCAGTGTACCTGTGGTTATTTGAAGATTATACGTGATATTTGGTGACCTTCTAATATGAACAGCCACGATTCCATTTTTTAAAGAAACCCTGTGCTTTGGAAAAATTCAGATTTTAAGCAGCAAAGTTCTCAAGGGCAGTGACCTAGTAACAATGAGCTAACAGCTATTGAGTGCTCACTGTGCTTTGCACCAGAACATAATGACCTGCTGTCTCTATTATCTCATTTAACCCTTACAAGAATCATTGGAACGATGCTCTGTCATCCCCCACCCTCCAATTTCACAACCAAGACACTCAGGCTAAGAGTACAGTGTGCTAACTATTATATAAGAATAGATATACGTATATGTATAACTGAGTGACTTGGCTGTACACCTGAAACTAACGGAGCATTATAAATCAACTATAGTCCAACATGAAATAAAAATTTTAAAAAAGGGAATTCCGTGGGAGTCCAGTGGTTAGGACTTTGAGCTCTCACTGCCGGGCACCAGGGTTCAGGGTTTAATCGCCAGTTGGGAAACTAAGAACCCACAAGCAGGGTGGAGAGGCCAGAAGAAAAAAAGAATACAAAGTATACGTAAGTATATATGCTGTATTAGAGAAGATAGTTTAATATCTTTGCATTTTCCAACCAGCTAGATACACTGTATATAATTGATATTTTTGATGCTGGTTACCATCCAAAGTAAAAGCATCAATCATCTAATTAATAAAAAAATTTGCTTAATGAAACAAATGAAAAGAACCTAAGGCTCCCGGAGAACATAGCATTTTGCCTGAAGACACACAGTCACCTAGAAGCTCTAGTACACTCCTAACCACTCTTCCTCACCGCTCTGTCTTCATAGCTAGCTGCTCTGACTCTGAAGAATCCTTTTCAAAGAGAAGCATTTGTCTCAGTTAAAAGCCTTACAGAACGAGCAGTATCAATTCCTGGAATGAAATGTTTGTAAAAGTTCCCAATTAATTTTCCATTTATCAGACCCTTGAGTTCCAAGTAGAAACCTAAAAGAATGACCAACTCGAGCCCTCCCACCTACACCTGCCAACCGCTATGAGCACAGCACGGTCCCAGAGGAGCCTGTGGGCAGCCGGGGACCACGCCTTTGAAAGAGAAGCACGTTCCCCTCACATACTCAACACTCTTGTGACCTTCTCTGTGTTACTGATTCCTTATTTATTTAAAAATTCCTCTCCACTGCCCCCCACGCCAGAAGAGTCCCAGACTTTGGTGGCTTTTGTATAGCTGAACAATCAAACGTGTCTCCAAAGATATTGTTAAAATGTGGGGAACTAGGGTTGGAATGTGCACACATGTACGCACATCCTTGGCCTTAGGAAAGTAATTTCTTAAAAGTTTCAAATGGTTACTGACCGAGAGAAACAGAAATGAGGAAGTATCCAGGTCAGATTGAAATGAGCTGATAACAATGGAAGTATATATATATATATATATATACTGTATATATAAGCATTTATATATATATGCATGGTTGGTTTATGTTGGTTTAGTCGCTAAGTTGTGTCTGACTCTTGCGAACCCATGGACTGTAGTCCACCCGGCTCCTCTGTCCAGGTAAGAATACTGGAGTGGAGTGCCATTTCCTTTTCCAAATATATGCATATATATAAATAAAAAATTTTAAATATATATATATATGCTGTATATATATATATGTTGTATATATATATATGTTGTTGTTTAATCCCTAAGTTGTGTCCGACTCTTTTGTGACCCCCCTGGACATAGCCTGCCAGGCTCCTCTGTCCATGGGATTTCCCAGGCAAAAATACTGGAGTGGGTTGCCAGTTTCTTCTCCAATATAAATATACATCTCTCTCTATATATACATACATATATGCACACACATATATATATGTTTATTTATTTACCGAAAAATGTTCAGGCCATCTCAACATTGTCGTTTTCCTTTTTATATATATACTTGCAAAAAATTGCATGAAGTTTGAAAGTACAGCATGACAAATTTTTACGAAATCAACACACAAATGTAACAAGTAACCAGTTTAAGGAGGAAAACACTAGCAGGGCCACTAAAACTCATTTTTCCTCTCCCAGTCACTCCCTACCCTAAAGATAATCACTCTTTTGACTTCTAACGCATAGGTTAGCTCTGTCCATTTCTTAATTCTACATTCATGGAGTCATACAGTATGTATTTTTTGTGTGCCTGTCTTCTTTGCATGTAGCAATAGTTTATTTATTTTTGTTTTATGATATTTTATTTTGTAAACACACCTCAACTTATCAATTCTATTGTTGGTAGACCCTTGGATAGTTTACAGTTTGAGGCTATTATGAACAAGGCTGCTGTGAATGTTCTTGTACACGTCTCTTGGTAAACATATATTCTTCTTCTGTGGCTGTTGTTTTATTCACTAAGTCATGTCTGTCTCTTTTGCAACCCCAAGGACTGTAGCCCACTAGGCTCCATGGAATTCTCCAGGCAAGAATACTGTAGTGGGTTGCCATTATTTTCTCTAGGAGATCTTCCCGACCTAAGGATCGAACCCACATCTCCAGCTTGTCAGGGGGATTATTTACCACTGAGCCACCAGGGAAGATCCTGCTTCTGCTGAGATAACCATAAATGTTAAAAACAGATTTCTTACCTGTTTTATACTCTTCTGGGTGATATTTAGTCCATGCATTTCTGACTCTATCATTAAAGCAATTCAGTTGTCTTTTCTTTTTTAACCTTGCCTCCTTCTTTGGTTTCTCTCTTCCCGAACTTTCTTTCTTTCTAAAACAAAACTGACTTCAGACACTGGGAAAATCGAAAATGCATAGCTCCAAGCTCATCATCTGAGGATATAATAATGAGTGTGTTGTTTTAAATTGCTTTCCATCATGTTCCATGCTGCCTTCAAAGGTCAGGCCTTCATCACTTTTGTGTTCCGTGGGAGGACTTGGTGCATGTGACTAAAAGTAGTTTCCAACAAAATTCAAAAAAACTTCTGGTTTTCTCACAAGTTTTGGGTTTTTTTTAAGGTAAAAGAATCTACATTTGATTCTCTGAATCTAGCTCATTTTAATATGAGCCATTTTTATATGCAAAGGACTGCTGACACCAGCAAGTTTTATAGTACTGATTACTATGGAAACATTTATCTATAAATATAAAATCCTTTAAAGCTTAGCCTTTTATCTTTATAGAAAAAGGCCTGTTTATGTCACTTCTAAGATTCCAGCTTTAATGTAGACATGAGCTATTCTAATGCCAAACAAGATAACCTCAGTGTTGGAGCTGTGAAAGCTTTGAAAAGTGGAATTTGTGCTAAAACTATTATTTTTTGATAAAATATTAATAATGAAATAAAAACATTTAAAGAGGCTCACTTAAGCCTGTAGCTCTGGCTTGTCAAATTCTTTTTATTGAATTTAATATTGTGACTATGTCTCCTTTTTTTTTCTCTTCTAATTCATTCCATTCTTTGTGCAAGTGTGTGTGTGTGTGTGTGTGTGTGTGTGTGTGTTAGTTGTAATGACAGTCAAAATGGAAGTAATTCATTCATTAACCTTTTCTTTTGGCCTATTTATGATTTTTCTTTTTCAAAGTTCTTGTAAAAACAGATGTGATGATGTAATATCTTTGTATTGTTATCACTTCCTTTCTTGTTTCTCTTTTACTAAAACATATCACTGTAAATAACTAGAGGTTTATGAGGGCAAATTATTGCAAAATAAGAGAAGAAAGATTGCTATATGGCCCAAAGGAGAGCATTTTATGTTTTCCTGCTTCCTCCTGGGGATAAGTGAGTTGAGATGGAAGTGGGAAAGACCTGGGGAAGTAGGAGAGCACCTACCTGAACAAGATAATTATTGTCCTCACTTGTTTCTATATAAATTGAAAAATCCAAGTTATGGATCTTGCCCAAAATGAGCATCTCTTTCTATTTCTGCACAACCATCTAAATTTACCAGGGTTATTTCTCATATATTAATGGTCATGTCTCAACTCTGTCTCTAATCCAACAGTTTCAAATTATGCTCCAATGTTTAGTCCGTGTAGCTTAAACCTGCTGATACTTCTACTCTGTTCACTAGCAGAACCACTCCCTCCATTCTTGCAAACTTATGATACAAAAATATGTATAGTTGTCAAGCTTTCAACCAGTGTTTTATCAGTGCAGTTGTACAGAACTCTAGAAATAAAGAGCAGAGGAGGAGAGGGATGCTGAGGTACAGCAGAAAGGCATAGGCAGCAATTTTGTGGGTCGACCAGATGTCACTGAAGAGTTAAAGCGCTACATGATAAAATCTAGTGGAGTGCTTCTCATCACGGCTGTGAGGATGGCAACAAGATGCCAAAAAATTGTTGCTGTCGCAGCTGACCCATTTAACTTTTTAACTGCCAAATTCCTGCTTGCTTATCTTGGTGGTACATAAATAGAGGTTCAAAAAATATCTTTGAGACACCATCCATTTTAGACAACATTTTAGATGTTGTCAGGACTGACCCAGATTGCTAGATAAATCTTCAGTCTGAGGGAAGTAAAAGCCTATTGACAGGATACAGGGGGATTATTACTGCAACATAGAATTGTAGAATCACAGAATTGGAAGAAGGCCAGAAACTTATCTATTCTGACCACCCAGGTCTTAGCCATAATTTTTTAGAAGCAGAGTGAAAGGACATACTTCATAGATATTAAACAATAAGGGTCACAGAGTCAAATCTCTTTTCAGTGTTTGCCTTTGATCTGCTATTTTCTCATTCCTTTAAGCACCAGGAAAAGGGATTCAGCTATGGAATATTTGTCTAACACTGCAGATAGCAGCCACACTTATGGGCTCTACGTTGCTATTAAGCGGCATAGATGGGCCTGACTCTGAGCACGTTGTGATGTAAGAAATGTTCACCAGCACACTCCTACCTTCACTCTACCTTTCTGTCCTTTCTGCCCTTTTTCTCCACACATCACACCAACCCCCTTCCCCTACTCCACACCTAGATGTGCTTTGCTCTCCAGTTTAACCCAACCTTGAATTCTTCACTTGTAGTAACACAGAAATAATAATTTTACGTACTTCACAGTGTTGAGAAGATTACAAAGTTAAATAATGTCTATGATGTCTTTAGTTTCATATCTAGCACACAGTAAGGCCTCAATATTCAATGGTTCTTATTAGTTCTGCCAACTGCTAAGGATGTAACCCATCCAAGAATATTGAGAATGTAAAATAGTGCTTGAAGATGGGGAAAACAATTAATGGATGGGATTGACATTTGAAAGCAGAGTGTTGCCTGTTCCACACCTATTTTTTAGGCATCTCCTGTGAACCAAACCCTCTGCTTCAGGGCTGGGAATAGAAGACTTAAAAGCACTCAGTGTTCTTAACTTGATGGAATAAATGATTTAGTGAAGGAAACCAGCTATGAGCATTAATCACTCAAGTACTTGTATAACCTTATTGTATTTAGAGCAATGAAGGAAAATAAAGGGAGATATGAGCATGCATAATGTGTGTGCTAAGTCACTTCAGTTGTGTCTGACTCTTTGCAACCCTGTGGACCATAGCCCACCAGACTCCTCTGTCCATTGGATTCTCCAGGCAAGAATACTGAAGTGGGTTGCCAGGCCCTTCTCCAGGGCATCTTCCCACCCCAGGGATTGAACCCTGGTCTCTTATGTCTCCTGCATTGGCAGGCTAGTTCTTTACCACTAGCACCACCTGGGAAGCCCATAATAAAATTTCAAAATCGAAGTTCTGAAAAGCTTGTCTGCAAAATGCCATCTGAGTTAGGCAAGGAAGAGATGGTGGAGTGGGAGGTGACTCTGGCTAGCAGCAGAAGTGGGTGTGGCTCCTGGGGCTGGCCACAGGTAACACAGAAGGGATTGTAAAGAGAAGAAACTGGTCTGTGACCACCTTTCCTTATTCTCTACCCAATCCCCAATGTCTATTGGCTCAGCTGTCAGCATCTCAAGTATCATGGCCCAGCGACTTTTGGGCTGAATTACAGAGCACTGGGGCCCCGCTTTCCCTCCTCACAAAGTAGACCACTGCTGCCCTTCCCATCCCATGCTTAAGAGGCACTGAATAAAATTCAGCTTACTATCTCTTCACATGTGTCCATCCCGGTGAATCTACTGAGTTTCCAAGGCCAAGATGTGACCTGAACACATCTTTCAATAGCAAACCATATGAAACTGCAAGGTTTGCTAAACTTGATATCAACCTGATGTTATTGTTATTTTTTAACTGAGCTGTGAACTGAATTTAAACCATTTCAAAGTAAGCCTAGAGAACTTGTTTGAGCCAGACCTAGGCTCACATGTTTCGTTTTGGTTTTTTTAAACTAATGAACCAGAACTAAATCCGAACATTGAACCTAAACAATCATTTCATTTAGTTTGAGCATCCATCCTGAAGGAGGAATATTTATAATGAGGCAATTGAAATATATTTATGTTTAGGTTAGTTGCAGTCAGAATCAGGCTTCAAGGTGTTTGGGAAATTTCAGAATTAGTTTCCATTTTTCTCAAGAAATTTTTGTCAAGGAATATGTATTTTTTGCTGTCAGTCTGGGAATGTTACTTTCCCTCTGCAATTTTCAAGGACCTCTAATCGCATAGGAACACCCAAATCGAGATTTATGTGAAAGTAAATAAAAATCAAATGCTTGATTCCTTCTTGGTGCTCCTTCTTCCTTTTCATAATCATTGTGTTTTGTTTTAGAGCTGGTAAAGAAAAGAGGGATTTGGGAATGTTTTAGTTCAAGTCAAAAGATTCTTTTATGTGAGGAGACATGGGAAAAATCAGATGAGATATAGCAATGGAGTGACATGCAAAAAATTTTGATTGAAAAATGTGAAGTCCATTAGAAAAAGCAGTGACTGACCTTGACAGCCCTTCTGGGTCTAGATACTTCAGTGAGTAGAATCTTTTTCCTTTGGTGCCAGTAAGAACTAGTTTTATGGGGTCAGCAATTTCCACTTAAGGCTTCATCACTGTGTGAGGCATTTCATAAATTGACTTTGGGTTTTAGACACTGAGCCCTGGGTAAAAAACACACAATTTCCCCTTTATTTAAGCTCCAGTTGAACCAAACCACTGGCTTCATGATAATCTCTCAATTAGTAATGCTAACAAAGAAAATTTCAAGTTGAGTTACCTTGCTTTTCTAATGATCTAAACTGGTTTTTGACTTTTGAACTGAGTGGAGTTCTGTAGAGGATCTTGCCCAGATAAATTTGGATTCAGTTGCAAACAACAAAGCCAGTTACAAAAACACAGCACTTCCAACCACTTCTTCCCTCACTCCCCCTCAGCCAACCTCCCTGCCCCCAGAACATCTCCTGTTTTGGAAGGAAAAATAACATTTTTTTAGTCCGTTAAGTTCCAAAAATGTCTAATATTTTATCATTTGATCCTCATAATAATGCTGTGACGTGAGTTTTTAGTGTGCCAATTTTTCAGATCAGGAAAATGAATTTTCTTGGGGTACAATAACTCCATTTCATATGGCCAGTAGGGGGCATAGTCAAGATTTGGCTTGTTTTTCTGATTTTACAGTTCATTTTCCATGATGCCATGTGCACAAATAACACTGGAACAAAATAAATAGCATAGAAAGCCTTTTATCAGAAGCTTAACGCCATCCTAATTGTGTCCTCTCCATCTGCAGAATACCATGGCCCCACAGCACGTTGTGTGGCATTATTTGGGAGTACACGTCAGGCAGAGCTTAGGTTTCTTCTATCATTATCTTCTGGGGCAGAAGAATCACACTGGAAAGGATTTCTTCTGGAAAAGTGTCCTTCTCAAACTCCTCAGTCCAATTTAAACTCTTGAACCTGTGGCAGTGATACAAGAGGCAGATATTTGGATGGGAATATTAGTGTCCCGGAGTAGGAAACTTTGAGGCTTCTCTGTCTTTGTTCCCAAACATCTCTGAAATATGCCATCTGCTTATTGTCAGACCTGAATGAATCATCACATTGTGGTTCTCTTTGTCTCCATCTCTTAAATGAGGGCCATACTTCCTAGGTCTTCTTGTACCTAAGCTGTGGTGAGCTTTAATTAGCCAATATCTATAAAGTCTTTGAAGATCTTAGGGGGACCAAAGTGTTAAGTGAATCTAACATTTTATTAAAAAAATACTGTTTCTCTAGGGAGTAGTTAAATGAAACACTCTAATACAATAGTCTCATGGCAATCTTTGTTCACTTACATTAATGAATGAAACATTTGTATAGATGATTAATATCAACTTTGAAAACCCAGGGCTAAAAGACATTTAATATTTGCACTTCTGGCTTTTGTTGTTTGTGTTTGTAAACTAAAAGTTATAGTGATTGGAATGTAAAGTTCCCAGCCTTAGTAACGTTTGAGTTAGATCTTTCTTCACAGACTGTAGGGTTACCAGTTATTTGCTGTGAGTCCATTGGGAAGACAACTTATGCTTCTACTGGTTTGCAAGCTGAGACATTGTCATTAGACCATCTAGAGTTATTGTTCTACATACATTAAGATGAAATGATGATCCCTTCTTTCTTTAAGTAATTTAAATGTAGTTTTTAAACCATAGCTCTGAGTCAACCAAGAGAAAGGGGCCACCCCACCACTCACACATATACACAGAAATTCCACTGGAGTATTGAGGAGGCAAGGGCTCATTAACTCAGTAAATGTAAGTAGCATAATATAAGTAATAGCATTGCCTTTCATTTGGGTTTGCCAAGTACTTTCCCAATATCACAACCCCACTAGGAACCAGCCAGTCAAGAAAGTACAAAGAGTTTAGGTTTTAAGGACCAAATATAATCCTGAGCTCTAATTTACACACTCTGTCACCTCCCATTCAACTCACTTCTAAAGTTCAGAGATACAAGGTAATGAGACAGGAAAATGAAAAAGATAGTGTCTTACGCATATTGCATACCCAATAAAAGTTTGTTGAATTAAATTAAATTGAATTAAACAATGACCTAACTAATCCAGATTAGGACATTCCATCCCTTAGCAGTTTCATTTTTGTTGTTGTTGATTTTGGATTCACTTCAGAGAAAAAGAACAAAGTATTCTTTTGGGAACTTTTTTTTTTTTAAGTCCATTTTAGTTTATTTTAAATCAGATGTGAAGCTTTAGAGGAGTTTGAAATTATGCTTCCATTGCCTTCAGCGTAACAAATGACAAATCACCTGATGAGAAATTTATCAAAACCACCAAAAAAAAAAAAAAGAAAATCCCCTCTCTTTATCATACTTCCTCTTTCCCCATCTTTCCCCTTCACTGCATCATATCATTTCTAGTCTTTATGGAAAAGACTTCTTTCTTTTGAAATAGGTTTACTAGTTTGGGCTTTCATCTTTAGTAGGAGAAACATAAAGCATTGCATTGTTTCTAAGGCGATTATCTTAAAGAGATGAAAATGTACTGGCCAACATCCTGGAATCAGCTCTGGTATAGAGTAGGTGATGAGGACTCAGGACTCAGTTTCCTTGTCTGTTAAATGAAGGTGTTAGAATAGAGTCTGTTCAAGTCTTAGCATTCACTGCGATTAACTCAAGATTGTGAAATCCCAAAAGACTGAAGTTCAAAGGCCTCTTTGGGGGAAATTTTCCAGAGGAAATGCCACTTGGTATCCGTGACCACCACACTTCTAGAAGGAAATGCACTGAGGGTATTGTTTCTCATAAGAAAGAAGACTGCAGGACTTGAGAAATTCCAAAGAGATTTTCAGACATATCTGCACACATAGCTTTTTTTTTTCTTTTTTAAGTGAAGAGTAGAGTTTTTTGGTTAGTATGAGGTTTTTTTTTTTTTTTTTTTTTTGTAGTGCCATTGACCAATGGTTCACTATGTAATAACTAACTTACAGTTTGGCTGAAAAGTTCACATTTCAACTGATTAAATTATATTGTGTGGACATAACCTTAGACCTGGCCAATTAAAATTTGCTTTATACAAACAACTGAATTTTTTAGTTGTAAAACAACTTGTTTTATTATGTAAGAATCTTAGGCTATAGGAATTGGCATATACCTTAGAGATTTAGTCTGCTCCCATCATTCTCTAGTTGAGGAAACTGTCAAGAAGGGGAAATAGAAGTTAGATTTTTCTTTCATACCCATTTTATATTGACTTTGTAGGTGACTCTGGCAGCACATCTTAGGTTTCTGTGACTGTAATAGGGAATTCTTATATCCACAAAACTGTCAGATTTTTTTTTTTGAGTCCTTACTTTAGAAAAATTCTCCATAGTGGGATGTTTTAGTTGAAACTTCTTGATATTTAATTTTGATAATTAATTCTATCTACCCATAGCACTTTGAAAGAAGAAATGGGATCACATTTTTAAAATGTCCACTAGTAAGCATGAGAGCTTCCCCAGTGGCTCAGTGATAAAGAATCCACCTCCTAATGCAGGAGACATGAGTTTGACCTCTGGGTTGGGAAGATCCCTTGGAGAAGGAAATGGCAATCTACTCCAGTATTCTTGCCTGGGAAATCCCATGGACAGAGGAGCCTGGTGGACTACAGCCCATGGGGTTGCAAAGGAGTCAGACATGACTTAGCAACTACAGCA
This sequence comes from Oryx dammah, assembly GCF_014754425.2. NCBI lineage: Eukaryota > Metazoa > Chordata > Mammalia > Artiodactyla > Bovidae > Oryx > Oryx dammah. The sequence continues at coordinate 33,502,626 of NW_024070213.1, read as the reverse complement.
ACCTCAACAGCCCTAGTAGACACAAGCGCACATTAAGGTCCCTCCTTCCTGCAGCCCACTCATGCCCTATAAAGTGCAAATCAATATGTTCTTTCCCTACCTTCAGTTGGAACCACAAGAGATCATCTAGCTCTTAGCATCATCATAAAAACAGCAGCAAATGTTTAGAGAAATGTTTCAATGATAGCAGGCAGAGAAATGCATTTGTAAATTGATTGTATTTCTCAGATATCTTTGGGCTTCCTCTTGCCCTTTTTTTTTGTGTGTGTGGCGATTATGGCTCGCACAAAATTTAGCATATGTTTTTTGACTCACGTGAAGTATGAGATAGTTAATGGAGGAATCTCAAAATGTTTATGGTAGACACACAAAACAATTTTAATTTGTCAAACTACGCCCTTTATTATTCTATGGCAATTCTCCTTTTCTTGTCCTTGATAGCACCTTAGACATATTGTATGATTCACCATTCAATTACAGTTGTTAAAAATGTGTCCAGACTTAATTAAAATTTCAATCTCATATTCAATTCAATGCTCTTTCCATCTTCATTGCAGTCTAGATTTCTGAAGTAAAGAGTCTGGAGTAGAGAAGAAGGCATGGCGTGGCACTGGACAGCCTCTTCTCTCTTCAAAGTTTAGTTCTTTTGATTTGTCTACAGTAAAAAGGAAAACAGAAGGGGAAGAAGTAACTTCAGTACAACGCTCTCTCCATGAGGTTGACTGTCCCTACCCTCCTTTCATCTTCAGTCATTTTTTTTTTTTTTATATCAACTGTGGGAGGAGAAGTTGTAGCGGCGATTGTTCGTAAGAGGCCCAGTTTTGTCCCTACTAATACACCTGACTCCAATTGTCAGAACTTAATAGCAGCTATCTAGGGGCTGAAGTGTATGTTACAGTCTGAGCTTTGAGCCTCAGCTGCAATTGTGGATTACAAAAAGTCCTTCTCATAACAGTATCTTATTTGAGCAACAAAGTAATTCTTGAGACAAATTTGTATTTGTATATGTACCCTGTGTGTGTCTATGTGTGTTTGCAGCAGATTATCTGTAGGGTTAAAGAATATAACTGAAAATTCTTGATGAGACTTTGTCCTATTGCATAAGAAAGGAAGTATAAGAGCTGGACATTCATTGGGTTTCCTGAGCAGAGTATTTCCTGTAGTTCTTAACCTTTGATGTTCAGTCTGTCTCTGTCTGTCTTTGCCTCTCTCTCTCTCTCTCTCTCTCTCTCTCTCAAACATAAACATCAAAAATTCTTCCTTCCATAATATTATGGAAAATAACACTACTATGCATTGTGAAAAGACCACAGCCACTGGTTTTCAAAGATGAAGCAGTAACATAAAGTTCATTGAATTTAGAGGGAATTCTGGGACTACATTTGAATACTTCCCACTCTTCTCTCAATTTTGGCTACTTAAACTAGGTTGCTTTACCATAATGAATGAGAAGCTTAATACCCACCTCTTATCTTTGAATAGATATTTGCATTTTATATTTAAAACATGGGGCAGACAGACTCTGAAAATCAAGAGAATAGCCATATTTAGTTACTGATGTGGCAGGCATCAAATCCTCAAAAATACTAAAAGATCTTGGGCGACAAAGTATTACTGATAGATTCAAGGAGAACATTGATTTAAGAAAATTTTTTATGTTGGTTTAAGAGAGCAAAACATTCAGAGAAAGGTGTGTTTAAGAAGTAATTTGAACCTAGAAATTGATCTAACGTATCCTCCTCTCTACCATATTGAATTCAATTCAAACCAGCAAGTATTTACTAAAGCCTACTATGTGCAAGGCTATATTGTTTTAATCTCTGGGGAAAGTAAGTAAGTGAAGTCGCTTAGTCGTGTCCGACTCTTTGTGACCCCATGGACTGTAGCTTACCAGGCTCCTCCATCCATGGGATTTTCCCGGCAAGAATACTGGAGTGGGCTGCCATTTTCTTCTCCAGGAGATTTTCCCAACCCAGGGATTGAACCCAGGTCTCCCGCATTGTAGGCAGATGCTTTTACCGTCTGAGCCACCAGGGAAAATGTTACTAAATTTAAAATATAATAATTTTACAGACTGTCTTTTTCAATTATCTGAGAGAAATATATTTTTTATACTACTGAGTTATAGAAAAAGTGATTTATATGACAGACCTATAAACCTATTCTTTCCAGCAATATTTTTCAAAGTCTCTAAGCTATACTGTACTTTATTTCTACCTAGCTGAGAAAAAGTTAAGTGACTCTATTAACAATTGTACTAATCGATTTCATTTCATGAAGTCTCAGTTATCTTAACTTCATAACAGTGTGGTTTCTTAAGACTGGTCTTTCGAATGAAAGCAGCAAATGTTTATTGAAACGTATTAAAATTGAACTCCTAGATTATGTCAGTACTTCAAAAGTGAAGTTGAAGGTGATAAAAAATGTTTCAGTTCAGTTCAGTTCAGTCCCTCAGTCCTGTCTGACTCTTTGCGACCCCATGAATCGCAGCACGCCAGGCCTCCCTGTCCATCACCAACTGCCGGAGTTCACTCAGACTCACGTCCATCGAGTCCATGATGCCATCCAGCCGTCTCATCCTCGGTTGTCCCCTTCTCCTCCTGCCCCTAATCATTCCCAGCATCAGAGTCTTTTCCAATGAGTCAAGTCTTCGCATGAGGTGGCCAAAGTTCTGGAGTTTCAGCTTTAGCATTGTTCCTTCCAAAGAAATCCCAGGGCTGATCTCCTTCAGAATGGACTGGTTGGATCTCCTTGCAATCCAAGGGACTCTCAAGACTATCCAAATTTACAAATAACTCATCTCCAAAACCTGGTCAAGAGTTTCTCTGAGGGTCATAGAAGAGAATGCAGTGGAGCAGTATTGCTGAAACTTCCAGCTGCTTTATATCTCTGATCTCTGCATAATCTCTGAGGGTGTGGAAGCAGTTTGTTTTTAGTGACCCTCCACTATCATTTTTGTCATGCTTTTTCTGGGCATTTTCCTCTAGTGTGTCTTATACTTATACTTCATTCTAGCTGCCAAAAGCAGGTGGGATGGTACAGGTAAAATGTTACTCCAGTATTGCCATTTTGTTTCTTTTTCCTTCTGCCTACTTTCATATATCCCTCTATAAACACATCAAATTATCATCATTTCTGGGTGATGATTCTAATTAAATGGAGAGAGGGAGTTGTTTTGATTACCCTGAATTGAGAATGACCACTAGTTGGCTAACGTATTCCACCACCAGGAGCACTTATGTTTACAAGTCAAACTTTTAAACCTAAAATAGGGAGGCTCCATGGTGGATTCCTAGACAACAGAACAAGAGAAGCTTTAAATACTTACTATCATTTTCCCTCTTAACATTTTACTTACCTTCATGAAATATTTCTTCCTATCTTAAATATTTTTCTAGAAAACAGAAAACACACACATAAAGCATTCATCTATTCAAATTCTTATATCATTTCAGGTTGTAAAATTGCTGATGTCAAGAATTACAAAGAATCTGAGAGTTTATTTTACTTGCAAGCTAACAACTTGATGTCAGAGTTCCATAGATGCAAGTAGAAGATACAACACTCTAAGGTCAGAGACAAAAGACAGTTTAATACTCACAGCAACAAAAGAAGCCAAAGCCCAATCCTTACAAAGTGATGCAGAGGACCAGGTCCTCTTTCAGCACAATGGGTTGTATTACTGAAGAGGAACCTGCTGCACATAGGGAACTTGGATCTTTCACTGTAGGCAATAAGTATTTATGCTGTTTGTTCCAGAGGGAGACATCATCTTTATTATGCAGAACTCATGGCTCCACCAAACAAATTTCTTATGATTTTGCTATACCAAAAGCCCTGTGTTCAGTGGCAAGTCCATCCTTCCTGATACCTTTTATTTAAACATAGGGAACCCCCTGACTCTGCAGCCACGGATATACTGTTTTCTAGCTGGAGGTGCAAGATTCGCTATTTCTGGGTAATTCAGGCTCGACCACACACAATCAACTTTCTTAGATCCATCTTACTTTGGGGGAACTGATGGCTGTTACTAAGAAAAATCTTACATTTTTGCCCAGGTTCATTGTAAGGGTTGGCTGAAATTTTCCAGGGCAGCAATACTGACCACAAGAATTTACGTACATTTCTTTGGGTTAGTGTATCACTCTTCAGTGGGTCATCTTCAACTGTTATAAAGTTAATCAGGACAAAAGAACTCAATTCTACCTGGAGTCTTTCTTAGGAGAACTCTCTCTTGAAAAGGCCAAAGATCCCTTTTATCAACCAGGTCTGTACACACACAAACTTTGAGATATTTATTGTCTTCTCCAAATATATTTAAGGTTGATGTAATGACAGAGTCTAAGTCATTTGATGGGTCAACTGTTGCCATTCTTCCTTAATAAGTATTATGCACCCTTCTCTCTTGAACCTGCTGGGCCAAGTTCTAACTGTATGGTCAGAATTTTCTCTCCTTTAATGTGCAAGGTAGGTGTTATGTCTCTGCAACTTTTGTCTGAAAGGGAGCATACTGGGATGAATCTGGTTATTTGTTATAATGTGGGGGCCCTGAGACTGCTTGCCAGATGGGAAATGAAGTCCTCCCTCCACCCCACCCCTGCCATTCCCACTCCTGACCTGGAGGAGAGTTAGCAACAGCCAGAGTAGTGTTTAGGCAGCTTTCTTTGAATTGCTTCCCACTTTCAGTCTTCAACCACTTTCCAAATACCTCCGCCTTCTGGCATGCATGCTCAGTCTTGTCCAACTCTTTGCTCAGTCTTGTCCAACTCTTTGCAACTCCACCAGGCTCCTCTGTTCATGGAACTTTCTAGGCAAGAATACTGGAGTGGGTTGCCATTTCCTTCTCTGGGGGATCTTCCTGACACAGGAAGTAGGCAATAAGGAGGAGGAAAACTTACTGCCCAGTACATCATTTTGGGTTGGGCAAAACATCTGTTTAGGTTTTTCCATAAGATGTAATGGAAAAACCCAAATGAACTTTGGAATGAACTATTTGGCCAGCATATTCATGACTGATTGTATGGACTCTTTTAAGTCCCTTAAATTCGCGTATAAGACCAGCACTCTTCCTTCTTCATGTTACCATAATCGGTCAGCTTCCTATCCTCATCTCTCAAAACTGCCAAACTCTGTGAAGGGCATGAGATTTTATCCCACGTGCAAGCAACAATGTTGGCCTGCCACAGTACCAGAGATGCAGGTAGAAGACACTGGACTCTTAGGCCAGAGACTAAGAACAATTTGTTACCCACAGCAGCAGAAGCAGTCAGAGTGTCAGCATCTTTGTGTCAGTTCCTCTAGTGTCAGTCTGCACAGTTGACATAAAGAGGGCTGGAGGACAGCTGCACACACAGTTACATTACAGGAGAGGAATTCAGAGCTTAGGGAACCAAAATCTTTTATAATAGTCAGTAAGCATACCTGCCCTTTGTTCCAAGGGGAGACACTGTTTCCATTTCCTAAAGCTTCGAAGCAAGCCTAAGCTTTGCTCTGAAGCAAGGCACTGTCTCTATATACAAAGCCTGTTTGTGACACAAGCTTCCTTGAAAAGACAGTCTGGAACAAAGGTTAATCAATGCTTCTCTTTCAAGATGTGCAGAAATACAGTAGACCCATAGAGGATACAGGATTGTTTCCCCATACTTGGAAGGAAGGGGAAATAGTGAAACTACAAGTAGCCTTTGTTTTATGATTGTAAGGACCCAATTGAAAACAATAGCACAGGAAAGTAAGTTTGGAAATATGAACAATTGAGCTTTTGTTTCTTTTTCGATAGTTGGAAAGTGCATTTCAGTGAGCAGTATACTTAGCAGTTTATCAAATGTTATATTAAGCTTACAGGTTTATAAAAGATACGCACTGGGGTTTCTTCTGAGAGTTCTCACGTGGCAGTTGTCATGAACTGTCACTCTCCTAATGGGAGAGAGAAAAGTGAATGTCGTTCAGTCGTGTCTGATTCTTTGAGACTCCATGGTCTGTAGCCTGTACAGCTCCTCTGTCCATGGGATTCTCCAGGCAAGAATACTGGAGTGGATAACCATTCCCTTCTCCAAGGGATCTTCCCAAATCAGGTATCAAATCCTTGTCTCCTGAATTGCAGGCAGGTTCTTTACTGTTTGAGCCACCAGGGAAGCCTGGGAAAAACAAGGTCATTGCCTTTTGGTGGATGGGCCTGGACTCATACCATTTTAGTGTATTCTTTAGGCTTCAGAGCCATGAAACTTGACAACAAAAGTGAAATAGATAGATGTTTGGCATTGGATGGATTTAACTGGGCCTGTAGGGCAGTGGGAGTAATCTGGCTACATTATTTTCTTCTTAGGAAATAAGATAGGCTACAATTTTGTCAATTGTAACTTAAAACTGAAAAAAATAAGAAAGAAAGAATTTTGACTTACTAATAAGATAGGCTACATCTTTTTTTTTAATCCTGAGACTGCAAACATATACAAGTTTACATTCAGAAAGGTCTTCTAGCTGGAACAGTTTACGTGCATGTTAAGTCTATTCAGTTGCGTCTAACTCGTTGCAACTCCATGCACTGTACCCACCAGGCTCCACTGTCCATAGGATCCTCCAGGCAAGGATACTGGAGTGGGTAGCCATGCTCTTCACTAGGGAATCTTCCAAACTAAGGGATCGAGCACACATCTCTTACATCTTTTGCATTAGCAAGCGGGATCTTTACCACTAGTGCTACCAAACAGTTGTGCAAGATTTGGATAATGGCTAAGTGTAGAGCAATTGTTTGTTTGCTGTATAGGTGGATTTTGTGTCCATAGATTATAAGGAATTTTCCATTGCTGGGGTACACTGAGTTACTCTTACAGTTCTAAAGGGTTTGGGGTCTTTCAAATTCTTTTTTTTTTTCCAAGTCTTTTATTTTATTTATTGGCTGCTCTGGGTCTTCATTGCTGTGAGTGGGCTTTCTCTAGTTGCTGCAAGTGGGGGTCACTCTCCAGTTGCAGTATCTTGGCTTCTCATTGCCATGGCTCTAGGGCACGCAGACTCAGTTACCTTGTGGCATGTGGGATCTCCCTGGACCAAAGATTGAACCCATGGCTCCTGCATGGGCAGGCAGATTCTTAACCACTGGACCACCAGGGAAGTTCTGAGTCTTTCAAATTCTGGCACTCCTGGCTATTGTGTAGACTTGAAGTTATATAATCCCTGAGCCATCTTGTTTTTTCTCTCTGTTAACAAAAAATAAGAAGAAAACTCACTTATGAGGTTTCCTGGCATAAAATTAAATATCTTTAAAAAACCTTGAACATTGCATAGTACATAATAAGTGCTCGGTGAAAGTCTGCTCCCTCTTTTCTTATGTGGTTTGATTCCATATGGAGAGAAGGTCATCATTCTTCATTTTCCTGTTCCTCATTGCTCCTTAGATTCCTCATTGATCCAGGAACAGAAATGAATCCTCCCTGAAGGACCTTGTCTTCTTCTACTAGAGAACAAATCTCTCTGCTCACTGACTTCCTATTCTGTTGTTTGTCATGGCCCCCAGATCATATCCATGTGGAATAATGAAGGCTCACTCTGCAGACACCAGACAAGTCCTGGGATTGATTCCATGTGAGAGCTCCTAACAGAGCGGAGTGTGTTAAAAAGCTAAAGAACAGATTTAAAAAAGCCTAAAATCCTTAGAATCTCAGCTTCAGATCCTGGCAGGATTGAATTAGCTTTTTTTTCCTCTGGAGTAGTTAAACTTAGTTTCATGTGTTTTGTCTGAGTACTGCGTGTGGGAGTGGGAATGTATATCACTCAGATGGAAGCTTTCATCTGTTTCAAGCCTGTATGTATATTAAAACAGCCATGAAATTTTATATGTGCTCGAAGCCTAAAAATATCAGCACAGACCTTAAGAGAATCAGACAGTGGGCTGAAGAAAGATTTAATATTCAGTACTTCTCCTTTCTATTTCTTTTTGGATCATCTTAATAAAAAGTTGGGTTGACAGGAGCTCCAAAAATGGACTCTGAAAACCGAACAATTGTCCACTTTAATGCATTCTATTAAGATGACAATTACAAACACATTAAATAAAACAAAACCACAACCTTTTTCTCAATACCAGGGATCTAGGGCTCAATTTGTCCAAATGAGAGCCTTAAATCTCCTTTTTATTTAGTTTCTTGTTTTTGCTATTTTTTTTTTAACAACTCCAGTAGTGTTGCCAACATAATCTTGAATTTCTTTAAAAAACAACAGAGAACAAGAGAAGGAAATAAAGATGCCTCAGGGGAATAAATGGCATCTGTGGATGGGAGTCTACCTTGAAAATGGGTGTTTAAGGTCTTACATTGAGGTTATGTTCCTATATTTCAGAGTCCTATGTCACTGGTACTTTAAGTGATTTATGAAGTTCAAGGTGCCCTTTTTTTTTTTTTGGCTAAAGAGCAGTGTGTCTGTCAATCTTCTAAAGCAATAAAATTGCTTTATCAAATAGAACTGACAATATTTTCATCAGAACAGGATTCCAATGCACAGGAGAGCTACTGTTTCCCCATCCAAGACATTCTGAAGTTGTCTGTAGATGAGACTTTGGCCCCCGGGACAGTGCCTCAACCACCAAAGGACCTATAGGTGTGTCATTGAATTCATCCACCCCTTTGCTCCATGATCCTGAGAAAATTTTGCCTCTGTTGTACTCAACCCCATGACCCCCACCTCTTCCCCTTCTATCCACTCCTCCACATGAAAGTAAGAGCTAGAACATATGAAGACCTATTTTTGGTAAATGTCATGGTTTTTCACATCACTGAGTAAGCATGAAAATCTCTCTCTAAATATTTGAATCACTTCATTTATAGTCAAAGACACTTTCTCAAAATGAACATTTTAAAGCCAACCAATTTGACTATACATCTGGGTTTGAACCTAAGACAGGCAGAAACACTATAATTGATCAAACTAATTTGTATTACTATTCTTATCTGGTGGTCTCACTTTGAGGAAACCACAAAGATGTCATTTTGGGAAGTCGCAGCTTTAGGGGTGGGGCTGAGTTAGAGGTGTTGATCTTCTGGTGGTCACTGATTGTATAACACACAACATAAAATTGTGAAAAAGATTTTCAGTGAATTTTTCTTCTTAACACATTTGCTTTTTTCCGAGTAGTAATTTTGAACTATGACAATTTTGAAAGAATGAATGCAGTGTGACATCAAGCAAAGAACAAACCACTAAATTTAAGAATTAAAATAAACTCAGACCAGGGGCTGTGTATGCTGTTTTTCAGTTTTGCTGCATTGGGCAAATTGCATAACAATATGGTGTTAATTCTTTCTCCATCAAATTAAGAATTGGTTTAGACCAGAATTCTCAAAATTTGTACTGTAGACTCATGAAATCGTCTGTAGAAGTAAAATTATAAAATAAAATAAGTTGAGAAATGCTACATATTGTACCCTCCAAACTTACATTAGCATGGTAAAGGCTGTGGAAGATTCTGCAGTTAATGGTCCCAGCTATACTTTGTACAGTATTTTCCAAAATTTTTTTTCTAGTGACACAGCTTAAAATATTTTGGGAACAGAGTATAACAAATATCTTTAGGAAACTCTGAATTCAGTAATCTCAGACAACCTTTCCAGCTAACACTCAATTGTACCAGTTACTCTGCTTTTGTTATTTTTTTATATTTTGCCAATAGGAGTGTGTTCCTTTGTTCATTGTTGGTAATTTCTCAGATAAAGAATAACAAGAGATGAAATAATTTAGTTGCCTAAGGATTCATTAGAATGAGTCATTGGTCCCTCTGCCTCATTTAAGGTACTTTCCAGTATTAAAGTTTATGATTCTAAGATTCTAATTTGAGGTCAGGGACAGTTCTTCCTATAAGAAAAATTAATTGTATTTTTTACTTTCTAGAAAGCCTTATGTTACTTCATACACCTATTAGCGTACACAAATGTTTACTCCTCCCTAGCCTAAATTATCATTTCAACACAAGAATAACTTTATCTATATGCAACAGGGACATTTTGTCACCTCATGGCTAGTACTTTCAATGCTTCTGAAAAAGCCTATTTCTTATTATGTAATATCTTTTATTAAATTTTAAATTATATGTTAGTACAAATTTATACAGGTATTAAAATCTCTGGTTAGTCTTCAAGAAATTATATCAAAATATAGGTGCTCTTGATTTTACTCATTTTTTTGAACACTGTTTTTAGTCAAATAATCTATGTCTTTTGTTCAGAGAAAACAGCAGGAAAGCGTGCACGCCTGAATCTTTAAATAGATGTTCAAGTTCATTTATAAAGAAAATAATCTTTGTTTTAAAACATTGCATCCTCATCACTTATAGTTTCTTTCCTTCATCAAAGTGGTTCAAGATGTATTGTATTTTGGTTAAAAAATGCTTCCAACAGTTTCAGCATCAAAAAAAAAGAAAAAGAAAAAGTACCTTGTGTTTTATTTACCATAAAAAAAATTGTTGAAATATTTTCCAATCACTTCTTCTCTGATTGGTCACTCTTTCTTTAGTTTGACGTGGAGGATGGTAAAATACACCCAGTACCCACAAGGTGGCATGGCCTTCTTGTGTAATTCAGCTTCATTTGGTTTATTTCTACTTTAGCTGCCACTCTATTGTAGATTCTCTTTTATTAACGTTTTGAATTTCACTTTATAGTTTTATTTTTCCATGCTTGCAGCTCATGTACAGAGCTTGAATTTCTAGAGTAAGACATATTTTTCACAAATAGAGACATTAAAGTAAAATTCTTCTGTCTCTTCTAATTGTTTCAGTCCACTTTGGAGCTGAATTTAAATTCTTTGGCTTTGTATAATGCTTAATGCTTATCATAATGCTAGTAATTGCTAGGCACTCAAAGCTGTGGAATTTCATGACTTGCCTTATGGGGAAAAATATTCAAATACTCATTATCATCAGAATAATTTCTGGATACTTTAAATATTTTACTTGCTGGTGAAAAAAATCTACCTCCATTGCCCAGGAAGCACTGTTGTCTTATCATATTACAAAAATAAGTTATGGATTAGGATGAAATTTCCATTCTATCTCAATTGTAAGCAAGGTACGGTTAATCCAATTTATCCGTGTACTTTTTTCCTCAGTAAACATTTGTGGATGCTCTGTCTATACCCAGCACTGAGCTAACTGCTAAAGAACATGTGAGAATGCATAGGACACAGATAAGTGGGTAAATACATAATTGTGATAGTGTAATAGTCATACAGTCATTTGTTCTTCCTATAAATATTTATTGAGCTTTTACGGTGTGTCAGGTGTTATGGATGATGAATAGTGATAAAATAGAAATTTTACACGAGAGTGGGGAAGACAAACAATAAACTATTAAGATGAGTGAAATACACAGTACCATTGAAAATAATAGTTGCTAGAACTCAGCTCAGTGCTCTGCGATGACCTAGAGGTGTGGTTTGGGGGTGATGGGTGTGGGAGAGAGGCTCAAAAGAGAGGGGATATATGTATACATATAGCTGTACACTGTCGTACAGCAGAAACTAGCACAGCATTGTAAAGCAATTTTACTCCAATTTTTTAAAATTTTTACAAATAAAGACAAAAATAAAGCAGAGAAAAGGCTAGGATTGGGAGGAAGGAGAGTGGCTAGACTTTGCGTAGTCAAAGAAGGCCTCTCTGAGAAGAGAGACTTTGCACAAGAGTTAGAGAAGGTACAGAAGTGAGCTGTGTAGTTATCTTGGGGAAGAACACCTCGGCAGTAGGGATGGCAAGTACAAAGGCTCTGGCATGGGAGCGAGTCACTGCTGGAAGTTGTGCGACCTCAGGATCTCGTGTGAAATGAGATGGCAGCAAAAGGGAGTGAGAGACCCCTTGGGGGAAGCTAACGAGGACTCTGCAGAAGAAGGGAAATTTCCACAGGACCAAGGGAAGACAGTGGCACTCCTGCTAGAGAGAACAGCAGGAGCAAGGCCATAGAGGCATAAAAGCTAACGATGTGCTTGTCTGAGAAGCAAAAAGAAAAAAAAAAAAGAAATGGTGAATGGGACCAACATGCAATCACGGTCTTGTTACAACTTCATTTTATATCTCTTTGGGAAAAACAAAAACAATGATTTTTCCAGATTCATTTTGTAGGGGGGGGAAAAGGCTCAGCATTTTAATTGAGGCAAATCATGAAAAAAATTTAACTGGCCATATATGTGCAGTCATCTTAACCAATAATGTGATTCTGTTTTCCATTTCAGAGAAATATGTGATATTGGGAAACCCGTAGCTTTGGGATTAGGAAACCTTGAGTTCCAAATGCCTCAGATGACAGATAGGAAAACTGAGCACCCTATATTTTCTGGATGCCACTTCTGCTTTCGAGATAAGGCTCCCTGTCTGCAGTGTCTACCTTGGAATGCACTAAATTTTAGATACCAGAGATCTGGACAATGGATAGGGTAAGTCTCTTTTATGAGTGATTTCACCAGAGCTCATGAGATTCTACCTGATGACTTTTTCCAGGTTTTTAAACTTTTAGTAGGGCTCAGTAAGGGGATGGAAAACTGTCCTTTGATTGTTCTGGAGAAGCAGAATCTGACATGCTCAACTGTAACTAAATGAATATACACTTCTGTCACTACAGTTATCTTTTCCTTTTTTTTTTTTTTTAAGACAAAATGGTCGATTTGGAGCTCTATCATAATAGCTTTAGGCATGCAAGCTGCCATTTATTTTTCTAGAATTCAACTTAATTTCTACTTTCAGACATCACTAGCATAACAGAAAACTTAACTCTGGGACTTTAAAAAAATTCATTGAAGTTCAGTTGACGTACAATATTGTTAATTTCTGCTGTATAGCAAAGTGACACAGTTACACATACATATATTCTTTCTCATATTCTTTTCCATTCTGGTTTATCACAAGACATTGAATATAGGTCCCTGTGCTACATGATAGGACCTTGTCCTTTATCCAACTTCGGGGCTTCTTTTTTTTGATGGGGTGGGTATGGTTGCTTTACAATGCTGTGTTAGCTTCTACAGTACCATGCAGTGAATCAGTTCTATGTATACATATATCCCCTCCCTCTTGGACCTCCCTCCTCCCCACCCTCCGATCTCACCCTTCTAGGTCTTCACAGAACACCAAGCTGAACTTCCTGTGCTATACAGCGGCTTCCCACTAGCTATCTTTCCTCACGTGGCAGTGCATATACATCAACCCCAGTCTCCCTTCATCCCACCCTCCTCCCGCCCCTGTGCCCACACATCCTTTCTCTACATCTGCGTCTCTATTCCTGCCCTGTAAATAGATTTATCTGTACCATTTTTCAACATTCCACATATATTCGTTAACATACAGTATTTGTTTTTCCCTTTCTGACTTACTTCACTTTGTATGACAGACTCTAGGTCCATCTCTCCATTGTAGAGACTCTTGGTCTCTACAATGACCCAATTTTGTTCCTTTCAATGGCTGAATAATGGCACCCTTCCTTCCTGAAGTTGTGGCAAGTGTTTACAAAGCTCAGGATGAAGTCCAAGGCCCTGTGGGGGGGTGGAGTCTGCTCCACACAGACAGCCACGAGGAGACTGTCAACCCTTGATCCTTGAGACTCCTTCAGGCCTGTGGCTCCCCTGCTGGCTGGGTGACACCTTTGAGGGGCAGGAACTTGCTGCTGCTCCCTTGGCTTGCTAAGGCCAGAAGAGTCTTGGCTGGGCCACCCTTTGTCCCATATGCCTGAATGCTAATTCCCTACCCACTTTCATGTTATCTCTCCCTGGTTCTGCCTTTTTACACATTCTCAGCCACTCTCCCCTTAGGGCTAACTTGTCCCCTCTGTGTTTCTTCCCTACAATCCCAAAGAAACCCTTCCAAAGTCTAGAAGGGAAATCTTTCTGCCACTGTGTTTTCTTCACCAGCTGACCTAATATCCTGATATCCTGATACGGTGATGGACAGGGAAGCCTGGCCTGCTGCAGTCCATGGGGTTGCAAAGAATTGCACACGACTGAGTGACAGCTGAACTGAACTGGATATCCTAACATCCATCCACATACTCCTAGGAGCGGGGCTCTAGGATGATCAGAAGATGTATTCTGTCCCCTCGTGGAGCCCTTCTGATCTAGGGCCCTGCGGTTTCTTCTCTGCTCTGACCACTGGAGGGAAAGGGAGAAAGATCAGAAGAGGAAAGTTACTGCTTCATGAATGGTCACATGATTTCACACACATAAAAGCTGTGTCCAGACTCTGACCTCACTCATCGGAGTCTCGGTGTTATCTGCGGGAAGGCAAGGTGACAGGCCTCCATCGGGCAACCTCAGGCCACTACTTTAACCTCATGGCACTAGTTTCCTGATATATAAACAGTGGACACTGGGCCTGCAATTCCTAACTGGGACATGGTTGTGAGGTTTAAATGAGGCGACTCTATGAAGGTGGGTAGTCGCTCTGCACGTGGCATGTCTATAACAGTATCAACAGCGCTCTTCTGTTTTTAGTTCAAAATTCTGTGTTGCATTTCAGGAGACCTCTGTTTTCAAAAGTAGTAAACCTAGTGAAGAAACAGCAATTGTTAGATTTACGAGGTAAAGTGTCCGCTTGTATTCTTTATCCCAGGAAGAGTAGAAAATCTCACCCTTAGAGATTCCTCTGTTTGCCCACACCATAAATCTCTTCTGTTCTGCTTGTTTTCTTCTTAACACCAGTGGTAGGTTGGGGTGAGCATAATTTTGCCCACATCTCTGAGAATATTGGAGCATCTTCAGGGCCGATGGATGGGATAGTATGTGGAGGTTTCTGAGACAGCTTTGGTTGAGAAGAGGAGATGGGGCCAGGGGCTTGCACCTGCCTTGGGACTCAGCACAGCACGGAGTACAAGGCAACTTCCTCAAATAATAGGTCCTGGAAGGTAGGGTCCTAGACATCCGAACAGATGCCCACATGGTGGGGCAGCAGGAGTCTGGCAACAGAAGTGGGCCTGACATCCCCAGCAGGCCAGCTGCTGGCCCTTCCCTGTCTGCAGTCCACTTGTCCCCCAACAGATACACACACACGAACAGACACACACATGCACATGCTGGCCAAGTCCTGTGACCCACAACAACAGATGAGCACTTTTGCAGACAATTAACCTCCACATATATGAACCTATGATACTTATGGTACAATTTAATTCTAGTCTTACTCCTTTTTTTTTTAATGCTGTTTAATTACTTCTCCCTTCTATCATTTCTCCGTGTGAGAAAGACATCAGATAATAGTTGCGAGTTTCTTTATGTAGAAAAATAATCTTTATTTATAATTATTATTTGACAATATTACTTATACATTTATTAATGGAGCACTTACTGTTTGCTCAGCCTTGTGCTGAGCTTTTTACAGTCACTATGCCATTTGATCCTTGCAAAAGCCTCTGAGATAAGATTGCTGTTGTTGTTCAGTTGCTCAGTCATGTTTGACTCTTTGCAACTCCATTGAGTGCAGCGGGCCAAGGCTTCCCTGAGGTAAGATTACTATTTCCTTATTTTGCTTATGGATGATGGAGCCAGAGCTTAACAAAAATGTGTCTTTCTCCACAGTCATGCTGTCAGTGGCAAAATGACTATTTTAACCCTAGGTGTTCTGACTTTAGAACTTATGCTCTTAAACACAACAGTTTACGGATAAGGAAACTAAGACACAGAAAGATTCTGGGAACTCATTCAAAGTTCTCAAATGAGGATTTGCTCATTCAGAGTATCTTCTCCTGACCTTCAATCCTGAACTCCACCCCATTTTTTTTTTGGTCAAGTCCAAACATGCACTGAACAGGAAAAGTACCAGCTCCACTCAGGGACACAGTTGGCACAGCCTCACTCCATTAGATCACACAACCCTGCGTTCTCTGTGATAAATGAGGACACACACCGCAAGCTTTCCCTGATCAAGTAAATACCTCTCTTCTTTCCCCACTTACTTGCCTTGTAGGGTGTCTCCATGGAGCCTGAAACTCAAACATTTTGAGGGTATCACTTCTAAAAATACACAATTGTGGATTCAATATCAGAAATATTTATTTATTTCAAATGGGAAATGAAATCATGTCAAATAATAAGTGGCAGGAGGGTAAGTACCACAAATATCCTAAAATCCTTAGAAATCAGGTAATATTCTTCTTAATGAACTATCTGATAATCTCCACAATACTTTGGTTCCCTCTATTTTCTCCTACATAATTCAGATGGCCTTTTAATTTAAAAACAAGTCAATCATTTTTTTAGAGTAGTTGATTGATTTTTAAATTAATAGCTGAAATGCACAAAACATCAGCAACTTGAGAAATCTGGGTAATGTCACTACCAGTTTGTGCCGTACAAGCACAGGAATTCTGACAAATTCTATTTCATGAAATTCACATCAAGAAAGACAAAATGTGTAGCGCTTTTGTAGTTGTATACGCACCATTATTAGGTATATTCTTTACTGGAGAGAGCGTCTATATGACTAAGCAACAAGGAGAACTCAGTTTCCTACTTAAAAATTTACATGGTACAGAATTACTCACAAAGTAACTTAGGTTTCCATACATTTCTTTTTTTTAAATTTATTTATTTTAATCGGAGGCTACTTACTTTACAATATTGTAGTGGTTTTGACATACATTGACATGAATCAGCCATGGGTGTACATGTGTTTCCCATCCTGAGCCCCACTCCCACTTCCCTTGGATTCCATACCTTTCAAACCTTGGCTGTCCTTTCTTTTCCACATACAGCCTGTGATCAGTGTTGAGGAATATGTATATATGTGTATGTGCTACTCGCTCAGTCATGTCCGACTCTTTGTGGCCCCATGGAATATAGCCTGCCAGGCTCCTCCATCCGTGAGATTTCTCAGGCAAGAATACTAGAGTGGGTAGCCATTCCTTTCTCCAGGGGATCGTCCCGACCCAGGAATTGAACCCACATTTCCTACATTGCAGTCAGATTCTTTACTGTCTGAGCCACCAGGGAAGCCCAAAGAATAAGTTGAGGGATATGTTCATATCAAATAAAACCTCTGACCCTGTATCTTCGGGGCACAACACCAGGAGGGTCAACACAGTGAGAGGGAGGAAACCTGGAACCCAATACTACGCTGGGATGAATGCGGGAAGTCAGTTACACATGGATGTGCCTTGAACCACATTGAGAGATGCCATGGAATCAAAAACATGCATCCACTACCCAGATTCACCTGAGCTAGATCCAAGAAATCCCCATGACCACATCAACACCCTCTGAATGGGTGAAAGTAAAACCAAGAATGGGCTTCCCAGGTGGCTCACTGCGTAAAGAACCCGCCTGCCGATGCAGGAGTTGCGGAATTGAAATCTAGGTCAGGAAGATTTCCCTGGAGGAGGAAATGGCAACCCACTCCAGTATTCTTGCCTGGGAAAGCCCATGGACAGAGGAGCCTGCCGGGTTACAGTCCATGGGGTTGTAAAAGGGCTGAGCGTGACTTAGCACGCAAATAGGCAGGACTGAGAACTGGAGTGCAAAGAGCTGCCTTATCCAAAATATCTTTGGTTAATATCTAATTTTTTCAAACTTTACAAAAACTGGTGGCCATGGGCAGACTTTTCTAGAGCCTCTCTCAGAGCCTTGGATGTAAGCTGTTTAAGTGAGAGGGCCTGAAACTTTACGAACATTTTCGAGTACAGGAATGCTTTCCATCCATCATAACATGCTTTCTTTCAATTTTGAATGTCTCATACTCCTTTGTCAAAGCCTTGAGTGCTCAAGATTTACTTAGTCGACTATTAGTTAAGGTATCTTTTGCATATAGATAGCTTCAGGAGAATTAAGGAAAGAATCATAAGACCTTTAAGATACTTAACTTATCTCTCTAACCCTAGATTTTTTTCATTTTGTGTGGGGGTATAGCCAATTAACAAATAACTTGGTGATAATTTAAGGTGAACAGTGAAGGGACCCAGTCATACACATACATATATCCGTTCTCCCCTAAACCCCACTCCCATTCAGCCTGCCGCGTAACATGAAGCAGAGTTCTACATGCTGTACAGTAGGTCTCTGGCCCTAGATTTTAAAGAAAGAAAGCAGTCAGAGTTGGACAAGCAGACACCCACAGTCACAATTATAATACAACTTAGTTAGGACATTAAAATGCAATGAGTCACCAAGGGACACCAACTTGTTAAAAAGTGAAAAAAACTGTTATCCAGTTGTTTTGTTTTCCCACACAAACAACAGCTTTAATGTTTGTATTGGAGAAATCGATATTTTCACTTCTGTAAATGAGCATAATCCTATCCCCATCTAGATTGTAAACTTAGTGGAACAGAAATTGTGTCCATTTAGCTTAGTCCTCGGAGAAGGCAAAGGCAACCCATTCCAGTTCTCTTGCCTGGAAACTCCCATGGATGGAGGAGCCTGGTAGGCTGCAGTCCATGGGGTTGCAAAGAGTCGGACACAACGACTGAGTGGCTTCACTTTCACTTTTCACTTTCATGCACTGGAGAAGGCAACCCACTCCAGCGTTCTTGCCTGGAGAATCCCAGGGACGGAAGAGCCTGGTAGGCTGCCATCTATGGGGTCGTACAGAGTCGGACACGACTGAAGCAACTTAGCAGTTAGCAGCTTAGTCCTATATCCTCAATTTCCAGAGAATTAGCAGACATATGGCAGACAGCATAGCAATATTTGACAAATGAATGAAAATATTGTTGTTTAGTCACTAAGTCATGTCTGACTCTTTTGCAACCCCATGGACTGTAGCCTGCCAGGCTCCTCTGTCCATGGAATTTCCCAGACAAGAATACTGAAGTGGGTTGCTATTTCCTTCTCCAGGGGATCCTCCTGACTCAGGAATCAAACCTATGTATCCTGCATTGGCAGACGGATTCCTTACCACTGAGCCATCTGGGAAGCCTGAATGAGATTAAAGGATAACAATTATCCAGCTTCTGCTATGGAACATACTAATACAAATTTCCCATTGCTTTTGTAATAAATTGCTGTAAACGCAGTAGCTTAAAACAGCACAAATTTATCATCTCACAGTTCTGGAGGTCAGGTTCAAAAAGAGTCTTATCTGTTGTCTTTTTCAGTTTCTCAAGGCCTCTTGTTCTCCTTGGCTCATGACCCCATCCTCCATCTTCAAAGTACATCTTCTTCCTCCAGCCTCTGATCCTCTCATCCCATCTCCTTTTCCAGATTCTGATCCTAGTGTCCCTCTTATCAGGACCCTTGAGATTTCATTAGATCTGCCCGGATAATTCAGGACAATCTCCCCATCTCAAGATCATTAACTTAATTCCATCTGTAAATTTCCTTTTGCCACATAAGTTTAAGTGTTCACAGGTTTAGGGGCTTACGATGTAAATATTTCTGAGGGCCATTATTCTGTCTAGTAAATGGGTAAGAAAATCACTCCGAGAATATTTGTTTTCCTAGGAACAATTACTAGAACCAAGACTGTTTAGACCTTCTGAGCTAGTGTGTCTTCATTGAGACCATTCTTTTACTAAAGTAGAAAAAAAAATTTTTTTTAGTATTTTATCGTCTAGAAAGATTTACTGGACACAAGGACCACAAAAAGGTATATATTCATACCAAGAAGTAGTACAGATGTTGGGAAAACTGGCTCTGTGGTTAGGCTCTCTTTATTTTAGCAACTTAACATCCAGATGAGTGAATGTATCATAGATATAATTTCCATCACCGCAGCTCTATCAGGGCTTTACTTATTGCCTATTCAATTCTGGGAGACACTCAAAATGCTCTATTAATAAGGACTTATTTCCTGTTCTCCATTGCCTTTCCTCTTCTCTATATGAATTACACAGAAACTAACTTCACTCGAGTGTCAAGATTAAGGTGTTTGTTTAATGATGTTTCTCAGAGAGCTGATAATTTTAAAGGGCATATGATAATCCCTGAAAACATCTTCAGGAGAATATGGGTTGCAGATTGCCTCAATGTGAACGAATAAGCAGCAGAATTCCTGACACATTCTAGGTGCTCAATAAATATTTTTAAACTAATTACGCATTTATAGATAATGAAGGTAGAGTGAGGATCACTGAGCAGCTAATTTCTTTCTTTCTTTGTTAATTTCTCATGGACACACTGGTTGGAATGTATCAGCCAGTCTGAAGTCACAAATTCTACCATTAAAATTTGAAAAGATAGAAAAGAGAAAGGAGGGGTCCCAGGACCTGGTGGACAACAGACATTTAAAAAAAAAAAAAAAACTCTTTTGAAACTTGGTGTCTTCCATTGCACATTAAAACATCACAGTATCATTTCTCTGGCCTGACTCAACAAAGTGCCACCACTGAGTCATCTGACCACTTCCTGGGTTTTCCCCCTTGAAGCCTTCACACCCAGGGTCTGCTCATACCCCACCCTGCCAGGCGATGATCTAAACAGGGTTCATTAGCTACAGCCTTGACAGACCCTACTTATGTCATGATCCCTATGGAGACCAGGATCCCATCTCTGGAGACTGACACGGGGGCGGGTTTAAACAAGGGCAATTAGTTGGGAATTTTCTCCTACGTGTCATCTGTGAGAACCATCTGACCTCATAAGCCAGACTCTCTGTGGTGGAAAGGGCGGTATGTGCTTTGCAGGAAGTGAAAAAATGACTTCAGGGCACTCCATACATGATTAGCCAAAGGGTAAAGTGTAGCGCTACAATCTTGCTTCAGATTTTTAAAGTAGAAAGACAATTAGGGGATGAGAGAGAACAAAGGTCTCTTGATGAAGGGCGGGGTGGATGATACCTCTAAGGGAACTGAGCTGTGGCCTCACTGACTCACTCACTCACTCAGCAGGTATTCATGAAGCCCTCGTTATGGGGCAAAGCCACTGTTCTGGACCTTTTTCCTTCTCACTCTTATTTGTTCCTGCTGCCAGCTTTTTTTTGTTGTTGTTCCCAATTTGAATATTTTTCATACTCAGAGCAGTATAAACTTCTCTTCATCACCAGATTCTTTGATCTAGGAACAATAGCAGCCCTTTGAATAGCAGAATAGGAATCTTTGTTTCATAATTTCACTTTTTCTAGAGACTTTGAACATAACCATGTCAGGAAAAATGTGAAGTTAAAGGGTTCCCATGGTTTGACCACACCCTGACCTCTTTTGGTCGTCTGATTTCCTTTTCATAGTGTTTTTCTTTCTTTCTTTTTTTTTCTTTCTTTTACACAATTTGGTCACACTCCTTTGAGGCTAATTATAGATTGGCCTTGCAGTCTTCACAAGATTTGCACATGACAAGTTCTGATTTGCTTGTTAGTCAGTGAAGGCAATCTTCAAAATGAAGCTTCATAAATAACCAAAAGGAAGATTTTATACTCAAGCAGTAAAGCTAATTTATACTTAGAAGGATTTTTTCCATGATGTATTATACAGTGCTAGGCATAATATTTTAATCTCCTATACTTCAACACACATTTCAGCCACCCTGATTTTGATTGACCTGTGACATCTGGGTAATTCACATTTTGTGAGACATACGGCACTGCATCATCTATTACAGGCTGTACTGTGTTATGATGCAATCTCTTAAGAGTCTCCCCCTCTGTCTTACACACATTTGCACACACACACACACACACACACACGTGCACAGACACACTGAGATGCTTATATTCAACAGTCCCCAAACTTGAATGATATATCTCTCCCGCTCCCCCCACTATTCGTTCTGCTGGTGGAACAGAAGCAACTCCTCATTTCTGAGAGACTCTAAAGATGTGTGTGTATAGACAGCAACACATGCCAACAGCCTAAATATAGAATAATCTTCCCAGGGTCCTCTCAGCGTAAAGTACCAGAAATGACCTGACAGATAAATAACCTATCAGGAGAAAACGCACTGCGATAAACAAGGTGCATAAATATCTAGGTTCTAGAAATAGTTCAACTACTAATTAGTATTGTGACCTCTGGAGATCACAAAGATTGTAACCTTTCTGAACCTCTTAAGCAGACTATTACCTTTCATACCTACTTCCCAGGTTACAAGGACAAAATAGAGAAATGCATGTGAAAGCAACTTGAACAAACTTAACCCTCTGCAGAGACAACTTTTAAGGTCCCTTTTATCTAAGTCTGTGGATTTCCTTTAAAATGAAAACTGTTTCTTCCTTGCTTGAGTTTATCAGTTGGTGAACCATTTTAAAAATGGGAATTGATTAACTTTTAAGACAATCCATCACTCTTTTTAAAAGAAACAATATGAGCCACTACAAAATCCTTTTGTTTACATTCCAAGATTCAAATTGAGGCCCCTTGTGTAACACTCAAAACTCTTCACCTCTCCACCTAATCAGACTTGGACATGTTACAAAATACCAACAGCTTGCCAGGGCTGTAAGTATAACCATCCTTCAAAAATCCAGGTGGACCTAGACTTCTCTTTTCATCTGATTTCTTACACACACAACCAATGAAAGAGATGAAAAGGACAGATCCGTTTTAAAATTTGTTGTTTCCTGACCCTGGCGGTGTGTTGGCACTGAGTTTTGACTGCACTGACAGGAGTATATTTATAGGGAAAATTCTACCTCAATTCTTTTGTTTGGCTCATTACAATTGATTTGTTACTTGTATAAATGCAGGGCTATTATAATAATTAGCACAGATGTTAATGTAACAAAATAGTGTTTTCCAGACTAAAGTAATATCCGAATGCGAGCCTAGTTTTCCTCCACAACTGAGTGAAGACCTTTCAATATCTTGAAAGGGAGAAAGTTCTTAATTCTCCATCTTAGGCTGAGTTTCCTTTACTTTTATTCTTTCTTGGGTCCTTGATTGAAACTTTCCAGGTCACAAGAATGTTTGTATTATTCAATGCCAATGAAGTGACAAATACTCTTGCAGAAGTCAAAGGCAGGATTTGAAGAGTGCAGGTGTTGGGAAGTTTGCACACCATGCCATCTTTGACTGTGGGACTCATTACAGCTTATGGAAAGATAGCAGCTCTTGAAGGATTGGAATGACAGAAACATATTTTCAGCTTGCTGCCTAGCCATACAGATGTGGAAGGAATGTTTAAATTAATCTGAGAGAGACATGTTCAAGACCACCTGAGCCCCCTCCATGGCCCTTGCCCTTGATTTATTGGAGGCCCAGGCTTACACACCTGCCTAAAAGTGTGAACACCCCTTAGGTCTTTGTAACATGGATCTATGCGCAACTTTTGATAGCATTTAAAAAACGTGCAGTTACTGCTCAAAGTCAGTTCCCTTCAGCTGCTTTCTAGTCAAGGAACAGAGATGTAAACACTTCTCGGTGGGCAGGAATTCCCAGTGATACTTGGATCTTGGGCTTTAGGTCTTTTTCTATCTGTTCCAGGCATGTTTCAGCTGAGAAGGTCAGGGTTCAAAGGACATGTAGTGTAGAAAAATCCCAGGTTCGTGTTAAAAATTCACCCATGTAATACTTTGAGGAGTGGTAATTTTAAGTCAGCAATGATGTGACGTTAAGTGGTAAAGAAACTGCCGCCAATGCAGGAGGCCTGGGTTCCATCCCTGGGTCAGAAAGATCCTCTAGAGGAGGGCATGATAACCCACTTGAGTGTTCTTGCCTGGAGAATCCCATGGACAGAAGAGCCTGGAAGGATACAGTCTACAGGATCGCAAAGAGTCGGAGACAACTGAAGGGATTTACCACACAGGTACAATGATAAATCATTCAGCTGCTGTGGTGAACAAAATGTGACAATATGCTTTGATATTCCTATTTAGCAATATCAATTGCCTTTTTACATATAAAAATCATGAATAATGAGGGGTTTTTTTGGCAAGTTGAATGATACGTTGAACTGCAGACTCATTACCACTGGGCTTTTGAATTGGGAGAAAATGGTGCTGAAGTAGTTGCCGCAGTCTTTGGGGTGAAGAGAATGACAAGGCCATAACCCAAGCTTTTTCCTCTTCCCTGAGGCCTGAGGCCCTGTAACAGCAGCATCATTGTGTCGGGGACGGTCTCCTGCTAGGTTGCCCGCCTAAGCTGAGGGTCTCTGGGGGTTTCATAGCTCAGAGGCTTGGAGTTGCAAGTCAAATTCTTCACACGCAGCCATTATCAAAAACATTCATCATCTCAGAAAAGTTGAACAGGAACAATGGTGACTAGTTTTTAATAATTTATTTTGGTCTGTGGTTAATTCATCCTCTCCCAGCTTCAGTTAGCAGTGTAGTCTTCCGGCCCCATGAAGCCTTCCTTCTGTTGCATGAGCCTTCATTTCCCTTTTGCCCTCCAGGTCTGATTCTGTCTTTCTCAGAAGTTCCCTCATCGGCTCCTCCTTTCTTGCAGGAGCTGCTCCGTGGTGGCAACAGGGTTATATTTGCACTCAGGCTGGAGAATGTGAAGTTCTCTCTGAAGGTTCTGACCTTCTGGTTTTCTCCTCCGTTTAGGAAGTCAGAGCTTACAGCATCTTCTCAGGGCAGTTTTCACAAACCACACCACTAGAGATGATAAAGAATAGTTAAGGACCAACTTGACAGAGTAAATTATCACAAATATGAAAAGTGCAGAGGGAGTCCAGCTCAAGAAATATCTCCCTTAGAGATGCTATTATTTTCTCCTTTTTCTTTCCTTCCTATCCTCCCTCCTTTCTTCTTTCTTTTCTTCCTTTTAAAAGGTCTGTTCTTGTTATTTAGTAGCTGTGTTGTGTCCGATGCTTTTGTGACCCCATGGATTGTAGCCCTCCAGGATCTCCTCTGTCCATGGGATTTTCCAGGCAAGAACATTGGAGTGGGTTGCTATTTCCTTCTATTCCAGGATATACCCTTTGGTTTATAGTCTATGGGATCTTTAATAGAATTTGTACCCTGCTATTGCGCCTGACAGGCTACAGTACATGGGGTGGCAAGAGTCGGACATGACTTAGCATGAGAGAGAGACTTAGCATAAAGAGAGAGAGAGATTGTGTGAAAATTGTATGCATCTTAATTATGTTGAATTGGTTCATAGAGCTATTCAAGCCTACTATTTCCTTCTAATTTTCTGTCTATTTATTCTATTAATTCCAGAGAGTTTGATATTGAAACTTCAACTAAAAATCTTAATTTATCTACTTAAAAAAATCTGTAATATGTAGTGAAACTATATGTAACTTTGTATTTTCCAAGTCTCCTGTAAATATGTTATCATACTTTCATACTTTTAAAAAAAACACTTTTAAAAATAAATAAAAGGTCTATTAAAGTTGCTTCTATTAATATGTGCTGGTGTGTCAGCTGACTGTACATTTAAATGAGGTGATTTGCATAGAGTTTGATAAAGGGATCATGAACAAAGGTGTGGGCTGGGATAAGGACACTAAAAAGATATAGTGTAGAATTCTGGGTCTTATGAATGGATAAGGAAGTTATGATACATATACACAATGGAATATTACTCAGCTATAAAAAGAAACCGTCTGTCAATTGTAATGAGGTGCATGAAACAGGAGCCTATTATACAGAGTGAAGTAAGCCAGAAAGAGAAACACTAATACAGTATATTAACACGTGTATATGGAATTTAGAAAGACAGTAATGATGACCCTATAAGCAAGACTGCAAAAGAGACACAGATGTAAAGAACAGACTTTTGGACTATGTGGGAGAAGGCGAGGGAGGGATGATATTAGAAAATAGCATTGAAACATGTATATTACCATATGTAAAGTAGATGACCAGTACAAATTTGATGCATGAAGCAGGGCATTCAAAGTTGGTGCTCTGGGACAACCCAGAGGGAAGGGGTGGGGAGGGAGGTGCCAGGGGGGTTCAGGACGGTTGGACACATGTACACCCAATGGCTGATTCATGCAATGAATGGCAAAACCCACCACAATATTGTAAAGTAATTAGCCTCCAATTAAAATAAATAAATTAATTTTTTAAAAATTCTGGATCTTAGTCACAGTGAGGCACCATCACCACTCCTAGTCCTAAAAGGATGACAGTCAGAAGCAGTTACAAGAACCCAGAAAGGGAGTTATATGGAGACCTCCTGGGAGGAAACCATGGCCTTAAAGAGAGGGACACGGACAATTCACAGCAGCCTGATTCATTTTTAGATCTTATTCTCTTAACTTTCACTTTGCAGCAGGGGCCTCCCATAGGCCCACATAACTGGCAGTCAAATACTGGAGCCTGTTATACAAGTGAAGTAAGTCAGAAAGAAAAACACCAATATAGTATATTAATGCATATATATGGAATTTAGAAAAATGGTAACAATGACCCTATATGTGAGACAGCAAAAGAGACAGATGTATAGAACAGTCTTTTGAATCCGTGGAAGAAGGCAAGGGTGGGCTGATTTGAAAGAATAGCATTGAAACATGTATATTATCATATGTGAAACAGATCGCCAGTCCAGGTTTGATGCATGAGACAGGGTGCTCAGGGGTGGTGCCCTGGGATGACCCTGAGCGATGGGATGGGGAGGGAGGTGAGAAGGGGGTTCAGGATGGGGAACACATGTACACCCATGGCTGATTCATGTCAGTGTATGGAGAAATCACTACAATATTGTAATTAGCCTCCAATTAAAATAAAAGTAAAAAAGACAGCACAGGCTCCCAAGGTACAAGGTCAGGAGGGGGTGAAGAGTGGGCATTGAGGCACAAACAGGGGAGAAGCAGCCCAACTGGAAATGGAGCACAGCTGATGACATGAACATGACCAAGGGGAAGCCCTACTACTCAGGAAGCTTACATCCCTGGAGGGGGCAGTGGGAACCGTGACACAGGGTCACAATGTGGCCACAGAGAAGAGGGGGGGATTCAAACCAGATTGAGAACTGCAGTGGCAGGGAAAGGGGGGCAAGGTTGGGGAGCACTGACCTCAAAGGATTCTCAGAGGAAGCCTGGCCTCCACTGAGTCTATAACAGAGATGGGCAAGGGAGTGTTAGAGCCGATGGAGCAGCATAAACAAGGCCAAGAAGTGAGAGACTGATTACAAAATGCAAACACTGGAGCATGTAATGGAAATGACAGGCGGTTGGAAATGAAGCTGGAAGAGAGGACCAGGACCATGTCCTGGGTGGATATGCTTGGAGCCTGAGCTTTATTCTAGAGACAATAGATATCCACTGAAGTATCTTCAGGAGGCAAGAGACACAGCCTAAGGTCACTTAAGGATTACACTATGGTACTTAGTCATAAAAAGGAATGAAACTGGATCATTTGTAGAGATGTGGATGGACCTGGAAACTTTCAAAAAGTGAAGGAAGTCAGAAAGAGAAAGATACTGTATATTAATGGATATATATGAAATCTAGAAAAAATAGTATATATGACCTTACTTGCAAAACAGAAATAGAGACAGAGATGTAGGGAACAAACATACAGATACCAAGCAGGGAAAGGTACTCGCATTTTTGTACCATATACCAAGGGGAGGTGGGACAAGGTGGGAGATTGGGATTGACACATACTTACACTATGTATAAAATAGATAACTAATGAAAACCTACTGTATAGCACAGGGAGCTCCGCTCAGGGCTCTATGGTGACCAAAATGGGAAAGAAATCTAAAAATAGGAGGATATATGTATACGTATAGCTGATTCACTTTGCTGTACAGTAGAAACTAATACAATACTATAAAGCAACTGAACTCAGATAAAAATTGATTTTAAAAAAGCAATTAAAATAAAATTTAAAAATAAAAAAAATTTTAATAAAAAGAATTACACTGTTCACTGAAGCAATATATGAGGTAAGATTGGGGCCTAGAGATGAGTCAGGTGTCCAACAGTAAAACAGGGCAGTGGAAGCAAAAAGAGGGACATACAGGGCACTCCTGCCTGAAGGTCTAAGTCCAGCTCCACACATTCTGGCTTCTTCTTTCTGAACCACAGTATGTACATATTTTCTCCCCAGTCTATGCTCCTCTTCCTGATTCCTGCCAAGCAGAAGTACCCCTTCCCATCAGCAGACTCTCCTGAACTAACTCCTATTTTCCTTCTTTCCATTGCGTCTCTTTCTCTGTGATGAGGCCCAATGCCTTCCTCTAGGTTCCCAAGGACTCAGCCAACACCTATCTGCTGACATTTATTTTATTGCAGTGCAATGACTTGTTGTTGGCTCTCACCCACTGAAAAGTGAGACTCTTGAAGACTGAGACCTCATCCCCCACCCCTTTGGTGTCTGTGGTCCCCAGCCCCCAGTAAGTTTGAGTGCATATTTACAAAGTTGAACTGAACTTCTGACCTACCTCCTTCCAGTCTAAGTGCCCAGTTTTCAGAAGAATGAAGCTGGGCAAGAGACTGACTGGCTTCCTGACTGGCCAGGTTCACTGAATCTACACTAAGGCTCAAAAGGGTGACAGCTGATGTAACCAGATCACCCTCACAACTGGATTTCCACCCAGCTATCTGAATTCTCTAAAATTCCCTTGACCGCAGAGGTATTTTTGATCCTTATAAAGACCTAAGAACAACATTAAGTGAAAAGATATTTTGGAGAAATTTGTGAACTATGAGGAGACATATAACATTTCTATATGCCTGTATTTCTAGCTATCTGTAATTAATAGTTAATTTCTTTTATTTTATTATTTTTTATTTTATGGCTGTACTGCATACCATGTGGGATCTTAGTTCCCCAACCAAGGATTGAAGCCACACCCCCCACACTGGAAACATAAGAGTCTTGACCACTGGACCACTAGGGAAGTCCCAACAGTTAATTTCTT
Organism: Oryx dammah; assembly: GCF_014754425.2. Lineage (NCBI taxonomy): Eukaryota > Metazoa > Chordata > Mammalia > Artiodactyla > Bovidae > Oryx > Oryx dammah. The sequence continues at coordinate 33,473,983 of NW_024070213.1, read as the reverse complement.
ATATTCCTAGCTTAGTCAAGTTATGTATAAAGACAGGAAACACTTGAAAAAAACATATCTTTGAAATCAGGCAAAGTCTCCAGTAAATCCTAAGAGCAGGGATATAAATTTGTAATACTAGCTCTTCTGGTCTTCTCTCCGAAGGAATCCATCAGAGGAGATGAAAGAATTCAAACAAATAACAGGGCCTGACAACTCTAAGCGACACAGTAGTAGAAGGGTATATCATGAGGAGATAATTATTAGGAGGGTAAGGAAAAATTGTTACAGAAACAATATACTGGGTACACATTTGGGGCTAATAGCTTATCCACTCTACCTTTAATGTTCAGGATAAACCTGTAGAGTAGATTTTTATCTCCATTTTGTAGATAGATTTCAGTTCAGTTCAGTTCAGTCACTCAGTCTTGTCCGACTCTTTGCGACCCCATGAATCGCAGCACGCCAGGCCTCCCTGTCCATCACCAGCTCCCGGAGTTCACTCAGATTCATGTCCATCGAGTCGGTGATGCCATCCAGCCATCTCATCCTCTGTCGTCCCCTTCTCCTCCTGCCCCCAATCCCTCCCAGCATCAAAGTCTTTTCCAATGAGTCAACTCTTCACATGAGGTGGCCAAAGTACTGGAGTTTCAGCTTCAGCATCATTACTTCCAAAGAAATCCCAGGACTGATCTCCTTCAGAATGGACTGGTTGGATCTCCTTGAAGTCCAAGGGACTCTCAAGAGTCTTCTCCAACACCACAGTTCAAAAGCATCAACTCTTTGGCGCTCAGCCTTCTTCACAGTCCAACTCTCACATCCATACATGACCGCAGGAAAAACCATAGCCTTGACTAGACAGACCTTAGTCGGCAAAGTAATGTCTTTGCTTTTGAATATGCTATCTAGGTAGATAGATTTACTGAAGTTAAAAGCAGTTATTTCAATCAGCAGCCATTTACAGCATCCCTACTAAGTGCCAGGCATTGTGCTAATTCAGCACATTTTCCAAGCCACTCAACAGAGTAGAATTTTGAACTCTCATATGTCTTGAGTCAAAAGATTAATCCTATTCTTACACTGTTTTCCTTTTCCAATGCACTTGGTTTAGCTTTGGAGCCAACATTACCTTATAGAACAAGTAAACTTTTTTGAATAGTGTGTTGCTGTGATATTTTCAGACTTACAAGGTTCAGATAGCATATCACCTGAACTTCCCAGTATTTTAACATCAAGCCTGCTGAGGTTGCACACAGTCTAATCCAGTCTTGGGTGCAGTTCTCTATGTGGGCAAAATGCATATGTGACAGGTTTCAGTGGGAGAAATCTAATTCTTGGCACTTTTAGTTATGTTGTTACTGGAACTTTAATGTGTCTTGAGTTTTGATAGATCATTTGCAAAATTCACGGTAGCTATTTCTCTGGCAAATATAAGCACAATGGATGCCTAAATAAACTTTGCTCTCCTTCATATTGTACTGACCCTTCATGGCTCCTTCATAGTTCCCTGTGGCCTGATTCAAGGCAATTAATAAGAAAAATATATCCGCTTCTCACACCTCCCATGAGTTTTTGCTTGAATGGGACTTCTGTGAATGATGGCCACCAGCTTGGACCATCTATTTTCTTTCTTTTTTTGATTGTGCTGAGTCTTCATTGCAGTACATGGGCTCTAGAGTAAGGCTCAGCAGTTGCAGTATGTCTGTGGGCTTAGTTTCCTGACCAGGGATTGAACCCTCATCCCCTGAATTGCAAGGCAAATTCTTAACCACGAGATCACCAGGGAAGTCCCTCCATGTTATTTTCAAATATGGTCAGGAAAATGTAGGGAAAGGTCACAGTGTCCATCATTGCATGCTTAGTTGCTTATGTGGCAAGGCCTGGTGCAAACCATACTAGAAAAACCATTTTAAGTTTTTAATTTTTTACTGAAGAATAGTTGATTTACAATGTTGGGCTAATTTCTTCTGTGCAGCAAGGTGATTCCATTCTACATTTATGGATACATTTTTGCACCCTTTTCCATTATGGTTTATCATAGGATATTGAGTATATTTCCCTGTGCTATACAGTAGGACTTCGTTGTTTCGCTTTCATTTGCTAACCCCAACCTCTCACTGCTTCCCTCCCTCAATGCCCTCCCCCTGGAAAACCACAAGTCTATAGAAAGCATTTTAAAGCAAACTCCCAGAGTGTGAAACATTGGGTTTGATATCATCAGAGATAGAAGTTCTCCTCTCTGTGGGCTCCATCGTCCCCCATCCCTTTCTCTCCACCAAAGTTAGCTTTCTGTGAGAAAAGGAGTGTTTTTCTTTTTTTTTTTAAGCCAAAGTTGGAGAATTGGATTAAAATTATTTGGTATTTGCTTAAAAGGCGATGGGAAATGAAGAAATGATTGCTAAGAAAATTAAAAAGCTGGCAGATTTGACTTCAGTAATCCAGCTCCCTTAAGATCTCGCTGTGAACATTTTTTGCCCTAGAATTAATCTCCCAGATCAATGCCTTGAGAACTCCCTATCTTGTCTCACAGTTTTGCTTCTTTTTCTGTCCCTTTCCAACCTGGTCTTTTTCCTTACTGCAAAAGTTTCTATCTTTCCTGTAGAATTACTTGACCCTTCCTCGAAGGAAAAAAGAAGTCTAGTTATTAAAAATGAAAGCTAACTTATTTGCTTTATTATTGAGCATTTTGAATACTTATAATATGGTAGACAGCATGCTAAGCAGTTTACACGTGTGGTCTCATTTAGTCCTCATAATCATTTATATACTGCAACAAAATTCAGCCATTGATTCATTCAATCAATTAGTTATTTAAACAATAAGCCCTGAATGTCTACTATATGTGAGGTAGTTTTCCAGCGTTTAACACGACACAGGTCTGATGGAGCTTAAAGTCTAGACACGGACACGGATAACAAACAAGGAGACAAATTAGATCATTTCAGATAGTAATATGCAGCATAAGGAAAATAAAACAGGATTGTGCAATAAAGATGGACATTAAATAAAATTATGAGAGAATACTTCTTTGAGGCAGAAATTTTTTAAAAAGATTTATCGATTAATTGATTTTTGGCTGCGCTGGGTCTTGCTGCGCTTGAGCTTTCTCTAGTTGCACAGGGTGGAGGCTACTCTTTGTTGCTGAGCACCGGCTCTAGGCACGTGTGGGCTCAGTAATTGCGGTGCATAGGCCCAGCTGCCCCACAGCATGTAGGATCCTTCCTGACCAGGGATCAATCCCATGGCCCTTCCACCAGCAGGCAGATTCTTAGCCACTAGACAACCAGGGAAGCCCCTTAACCACTAGAAAACTTAAACTTATAAATATCTAGGGAAAGAATATTCTAGAAAAAAGGAGTAGTGATAATAAAATCTTGGAAATGTAAATAAACTAAGAGAAACAGGCAAAACACTAATGGGGCTGGACCACAGTGAACAAAGGTGACAGTATTCAATTAGAGAATAAGATCATGGCTGAGTGCCAGCACCTATAAAGCCATTTAGGCAATGGAAAGGAATTTGGCTTATATTCTGAGATCAGAATAAGAGACTGGCATGGTCTGATTTATTATTTTAAAAGACCACCATAAAGAATAGGTCTCAGGAGTCCATGATCACAAATAGTCGAAAAGAAAGATAGTAGTGGTTCAGAAGCTAGTGGTAGAAGCCAAAGCAATTCAGTCTTCAGCACAGATAAAAGAGAAGTTTTGAGAGTAGAGCTATTAGGGAGTAGGATGAATGTGGGTGAGAGTGATGGGAAGAGAAATGAAAAATGATTCATAGCTTTTAGCTTGAGCAGTTAGGTTGTGTTATGCTTAAGACGAGGATGAACAGGGGGAAGAGTGGGGTTTTTGCATGTTTCTTTCTTAATTGGGATTGAGTTGAGGGAAATCCAGAGTTTTGCTTGGCATGCCTTTTAGACATCTGGTAAAGATGCCAAGTTGGAGACAAGTCTAACAGTCAGGGTTGAACATATAAATTGGGGAGTTATTAGCATTTTAATTTACAGGTGATATTTAAAGTCTTGGGACTGAATAAGATATTCTTAGATACAGAAAAAGAAGAAAAGAGAATTTAGGCCTGAGTTGTAAGTCTCTCCAAGATTTAAAGGTTAGGTAGAGAGAAAGGATCCAGCAGAGGAAATTAAAATAGAGTGGCCAGTAAAGCAGGTAGGGAATTAAGAGAAAGTGAAGTCACAGGAAGCTGAAAGGAGAATGTATCTCAAGAAGGAAAATGTGTTTTCCTGTGTCTGGTGATGCTGAGAGGTTGGTTAAGATAACAGCAGAGAATGACCATTAAACGACATGGAAGCCAAAGAGACTAGAGCGTGATTAGAGAGAATGGGAGCTGAGGAAATGGAAATAGCTGGAAAATCAAGGCTTAAAGGATGGAGTAAACATGTTCAGAGTTTGAACTTAATTCAGGAATAGAACTCAAGGGGCTTGACTTCAAAGCTCGACTCAGAATTCACGTCTGTGTCAGGAAAAAGGATAGAAGTGATACCTAGTCACCCCATTCCTTCTTTTCTGAGTAACCAATGCTCAGTGACCTCTGGAAGCCAGTGATGTGTGGATGTTTACTGATCCAGAGAAGGGCTGTGACACTGAGGGGAGAGTGCCAGGAAAGGCAGCGTGAGGGGAAATACTTTGAGAGAACACATTAAAGTCATGGTTTAATTATTTACATATGCAGAGTTACATTTCATACAGCATAATATCACTTGATTTCCCCAGCAATCCAGTCAGTTAGAAATCATTCTAATGTGTCAAGAAGACATACATCTGCATGGCAATTCCTGAAGAAGGCAGGGCAAAGATTACAGTTATGAGTCAATCATTTGAGAGATTAAAAAATTTTATTTTGTTTTCAGTTAGCACAGCTCTTCGACCTCTGTCTTCATATGAATACTTGGAAAATCCTGTATGGTTATCTATACCATGAATTCATCTATTCATCCATCAATCCATTCATTCATTCACTAATTCATCAGAAGTAACTACACTACACATCTGGTTTTAGGCTTGTCACAGGGGCTTCATCATCAAATCATGGGACTTATCCTTAAGAGACTTACGTTTGTTGAAACGAAAAAGTCCCAAAAGTACACAAGGTAAACATTTGCTGTGATAAACATACATCAGTGTATTATGCCTTACAGTGCTAGGGTCAATACATATTGGAATTTGTTGGTCAGAAGAAGTGTTACAGGGTTCAAAGAAGGAATCAGATAATTTGTTCCAGATGAGATAAAATGGCTTCATAGAAATATGGCCATGTTGGCTTGCTGCTGCTGCTGCTGTTAAGTCGCTTCAGTCGTGTCCGACTCTGTGCGACCCCATAGACGGCAGCCCACCAGGCTCCACCATCCCTGGGATTCTCCAGGCAAGAGCACTGGAGTGGGTTGCCATTTCCTTCTCCAATGCATGAAAGGGAAAAGTGAAAGTGAAGTCGCTCAGTTGTGTCTGACTCTTCGTGACCCCGTGGACTGCAGCCTATCCAGGCTCCTCTGTCCATGGGATTTTCCAGGCAAGAGTGGGTGGCCATTGCCTTCTCTGCATGTTGGCTTGGTGGAGTCTAAGGTACAAAAGTAGAAAAAAGGAACGGGGAAGGCTGCAAGGTATTTAGGACAGAGTCTTCAGACAAAAGGTGTGCTATGAGTGAGGGCACGTAGGAGTGAAAAAATTTTGGTATACATGTGACATGGCAATTAGCATGCCTGAGCACATTTGGAGGTAGAGAGTGAGTGAAATGAGAAATGAGATTAGCTCAGTTCAGTTTGGTCACTCAGTCATGTCCAACTCTTTGAGACCCCATGAACTGCACCACGCCAGGCCTCCCTGTCCATCACCAACTCCCAGAGTCCACCCAATCCCATGTCCATTGAGTCAGTGATGCCATCCAACCAACTCATTCTCTATTGTCCCCTTCTCCTCCTGCCCTCAATCTTTCCCAGTATCACAGTCTTTTCAAATAAGTCAGCTCTTCGCATCAGGTGGCCAAAGTATTGGAGTTTCAGCTCCAGTATCAGTCCTTCCAATGAATATTCAGGATTGATTTCCCTTAGGATAGACTGGTTGGATCTCCTTGCAGTCCAAGAGACTCTCAAGAGTCTTCTCCAACACCACAGTTCAAAAGTATCAATTCTTCGGCACTCAGCTTTCTTTTACAGTCCAACTCTCACATCCGTACATGACTACTGGAAAAACCGTAGCTTTGACTAGATGGACATTTGTTGGCAAAGTAATGTCTCTGCTTTTTAATACGCTGTCTAGGTTGGTCATAGCTTTTCTTTCAAGGAGCAAGTGTCTTTTAATTTCATGGCTGCAGTCACCATCTGCAGTGATTTGGGAGCCCAACAAAAGACTGTTTTCATTGTTTCCCCATCTATTTGCCATGAATTGATAGGACCAGATGCCATGATCTTCGTTTTCTGAATGTTGAGTTTTAAGCCAACTGTTTCACTCTCCACTTTCACTTTCATCAAGAGGTTCTTTAGTTCTTCTTTGCTTTCTGCTATAAAAGTGGTGTCCTATGCATATCTGAGGTTATTGATAATTTCTCCCAGAAATCTTGATTACAGCTTGTGCTTCATCTAAGTATTAGTAATAAATATTGTATGCAAAAATGATTTCTTTAAAGTTTTAGACAATGCTATGGAAACTATTGTTACCCCATTTTGAAGATGTGGAATTAAAGCATTGAGATTGCAGTCATTTACTCTAGATCACAAACCTGTTAGTGGCTGAACTGGGATTTAAATGCAGGCAAACCAGCTCTGAGTCCTATCCTTCCAATGCCACACTGAAGGCTTTTGATGCAATTCTTAAAAGTTTGGTCTTTAATCTACAGGAAAAGGACATCTGGTGAAATTTCACATGCTATCACTTTCATAGACTCTCAGGATCCTTGAATCATTTATTATCATTTAGGATTCATTTATTTCCTGGATGGGCTTCCCCAGCGGTCCAATTGTATAGAACACTTCTGCCTGCAATGCAGCAAATGCAGGAGATATGGGTTTGATCCATGGGTGAGGAAACTCCCCAGAAGGAGAACATGGCAACTCACTTCATTATTCTTACCTGGAGAAGCCCATGAACAGAGGAAACTGACAGACTACAATCCATAGGGTTGCAAAGAGTTGGATGCAGATGAGCGACTGGGCACACATTCCCTGGATAGAATTCAAGGAGTCTTTGAATTTGGATGGAAAAATTACATCTTTAGCTATACAAATGTCTAAGTGTACTGCAGCATTTCCTTAAATTATGAATTTAGGTAACAAACCTCAGTAGTACCTGTGGCTGAGATGTTTTCACAGACACATCAAATCTGTTGCAGGTATCCTGAAAAATCATTTGCACTCAGTTCAGTTCAGTCATTTGGTCATATCCAACTCTTTGCGACCCCATAGACTGCACCATGCCAGGCCTCCCTGTCCATCACCAACTCCCCGAGTTCACTTACTCATGTCCATCGAGTCACTGATGTCATCCAACCATCTCATCCTCTGTCATCCCCTTCTCCTCCTGCCCTCAATCCCTCCCAGCATCAGGGTCTTTTCAAATGAGTCAGCTCTTCGCATTAGGTGGCCAAAGTATTGGAGTTTCAGCTTCAACATCAGTCCTTCCAACGAACACTCAGGACTGATCTCTTTTAGGATGGACTGGTTGGATCTCCTTGCAGTCCAAGGGGCTCTCAAGAGTTTTCTCCAACACCACAGTTCAAAAGCATCAATTCTTCGGCTCTCAGCTTTCTTTATAGTCCAACTCTCACATTCATACATGACCACTGGAAAAACCATAGCTTTGACTAGATGGACATTTGTTGACAAAGTAATGTCTCTGCTTTTGAATATGCTGTCTAGGTTGGTCATAACTTTTCTTCCAAGGAGTAAGCGTCTTTTAATTTCATGGCTGCAATCACCATCTGCTGTGATTTTGGAGCCCAGAAAAAATAGTCAGCCACCACTGTTTCCCCATCTATTTGCCATGAAGTGATGGGACCAGATGCCATGATCTTCGTTTTCTGAATGTTGAGCTGTAAGCCAACTTTTTCACTCTCCTCTTTCACTTTCATCAAGTGGCTCTTTAGTTCTTCTTCACTTTCTGTCATAAGCGTGGTGTCATCTGCATATCTGAGGTCGTTGATATTTCTCCCGGCAATCTTGATTCCAGCTTGTGCTTCTTCCAGCCCAGCATTTCTCATGATGTACTCTGCATAGAAGTTAAATAAGCAGGGTGACAATATACAGCCTTCATGTACTCCTTTTCCTGTTTGGAACCAGTCTGTTGTTCCATGTCCAGTTCTAACTGTTGCTTCCTGACCTGCCTACAGATTTCCCAAGAGGCAGGTCAGGTGGTCTGGTATTCCCATCTCTCTCAGTACTTTCCACAGTTTATTGTGATCCACAAAATAAATGCTATGCCAAAGGCTTTGGCATAATCAATTAAGCAGAAATAGATGTTTTTTCTGGAACTCTTTTGCTTTTTCCATGATCCAGTTGATGTTGGCAATTTGATCTCTGGTTCCTCTGCCTTTACTAAAATCAGCTTGAACATCTGGAAGTTCACAGTTCATGTACTGCTGAAGCCTAGCTTGGAGAATTTTGAGCATTACTCTACTAGCGTGTGAGATGAGTGCAATTGTGCAGTAGTTTGAGCATTCTTTGGCATTGCCTTTCTTTGGGATTGGAATGAAAGCTGACCTTTTCCAGTCCTGTGGCCTCTGCTGAGTTTTCCACATTTGCTGGCATATTGAGTGCAGCACTTTCACATCATCATCTTCTAGGATTTGAAATACTTCAACTGGAATTCCATCACCTCCACTAGCTTTGTTTGTAATGATGCTTCCTAAGGCCCCCTTGACTTCACATTCCAGGATGTCTGGCTCTAGGTGAGTGATCATCACACCATTGTGATTATCTGGGTAGTGAAGATCTTTTTTGTACAGTTCTTCTGTGTATTCTTACCACTTCTTCTTAATATCTTCTGCTTCTGTTAGGTCCATACCATTTCTGCCCTTTTTTGACCCCATCTTTGCCTGAAATGTTCCCTTGGTATCTCTAATTTTCTTGAAGAGATCTCTAGTCTTTCCCATTCTGTTTTCCTCTATTTCTTTGCAGTTATCACTGAGGAAGGCTTTCTTCTCTCTCCTTGCTATTCTTTGGAACTCTGCATTCAATTGGGTATATCTTTCCTTTTCTCCTTCACTTTTCACTCTTCTCTTCTTTTCACAGCTATTTGTATGGCCTCCTCAGACAGCCACTTCACTTTTTTGCATTTTTTTCCCCCTTAGGGATGGTTTTGATCACTGTTTTCTGTACAATGTCATGAACATCCGTCCATAGTTCATCAGGCACTCTATTCAAAATTACAATAGTGATTAGATCTCATTATTTAATGCATTAATGAAGACACATTTATTATATCACAAATTTGCTTTTTAAGTGTTGATAACTGTCTCTCAGTATCATTGGTTTCTTCTATAATCCTCTGCATTTAAAAATCATTATCCCAACAGTCCAGTCATTAAGACTCCATGCTTCCAATGGGTGGCATGGGTTCAATCCTGTGTCAGGGAACTAAAATCCCACATCCCATGAAGTATAGCCAAAAACAAATAAATAAAAATAAAATAACCTATTCTCAAGCTCTCAAAATTTTTTTTTAATCAAGAGAAGGGATCCATAGGCTTCTCCAAACTGCCAAAGGAATCAAGATACACATTTTTTAAAAGTTAAAAAAACAACAACCTTAATTCCCATGGTTCCATTATTTAGAGGCAGTTGGGTAGATTTTGTTTAATATATCCAGTGATTGGGGAGTTCACTATCCAAAAAATGAATCCTTTTTATTTCTTTAAAGTTCAAAAGTCTTTGAAAACTCTTTTTCATATTGGAAGTAATAACTGCATAGTTAAACTTTCTCCCCCCTCCCTCTTTTCAGAGCTACCCTTCCCTCTTGAGCTCCATTGCTTTTAAAAAATGTGAACTATTTCTGTCTGGTTTCTTGGAGATCTGTTTTCCTGAAGGCCAGGGTATGTTTCTGACTGTTTCCAAAATTCCCACCCCTCATGCTTACAAACCTCCTAAATATTGGGATGCTGGTCTCACAAGTTCCCTGGCAGAGACACATCACCATCTAGTCCTCCCCTGAAATTCATCATGAAATTGTGTCGTTAGTTCTCATTGCTTCCTCAGCCATCTGAGACATGAAACTACTGGGAAAGAAAGTCAAGAATTGATCAGACCCTTGCTTTTATCTTCCTGGAATCTTCCCTGATGGTTCAGACAGTAAAGAGTCTATCTGTAATGTGGAGACCTGGTTTCAATCCCTGAATGGGGAAGATCCTCTGGAGAAGGAAATGGCAACCCACTCCAGTATTCTTGCCTGGAAAATCCCATGGGCAGAGAAGCCTGGCGGACTACAGTCCATGGGGTCTCAAAGAGTTGGACATGACCAAGTGACTAACACACACACATGCTTTTATCAATAGCAGAACAAAACTTCCAGTGCTGTCTAGATACAACTTCAGCCCTTCCCCCATCACTTCTAGACTCTTGCTTTGTCAGTGGCATTGGCTGCCTGCAGAAAACCCAATGTCTCTCCAGTCTTTGGCCATTTGATGTGACATTTACTTGCATGAAAATATCAATTCTGTTTCTCATCATCAAAGGCCCAATGGTCTCCACCTATTTCTACACCTTGCTTCATGAATTTTCATACAACTGCATGCCTTCCTGACAAGTTAGATCTATTTCTTTTGAAAAAGTGTGTCTTTCCACTGCCATCTTCCAGTTGGCAATCGTCTCCTTCTTCCCATCAAGCCACAGTGATTTCTGTTTTCCTTGGCTGCCACTGTAAATTTGCAGAAAGGAAAGAATGTGCAGTTCCTGGGGACTATCTATGTTGGGTTGGGTGTAACCACAGAGTTAGAAAGGACTGTTACAGGCACCGTTCAAAGGAAACTTGGCAATAGAAATCCACTTCCCATCCCCTTACTGCAGCTGTGAATGCCATTGTCAAGCAATTTATACTGAACTTTAAAAAAGTGTTTAAAGACAGAAAACTGTAGTGGGAGTTGGTACAGTCAGTGCTTTTTTTTTTTTTTTAACACTTCTCATTTGTTCTTTGGTGTCTGAGATGTAAGTTCACTCAAAAAAATGTTAGGAACCAGTTTTACCCCAAATGCCAAAAGAACAGCACTCTTAGTTATTTTCTGACTATAGAGCACCAGAATATTACGTAACAGGAACTCATCAATCCGACTTCTTTCTCTCCACCAAATGTTTTGCTTCCATTTCCAAGTCTGAAATCAAATCTTTCAGGAAAAAATAAGATAAATAAAGGGTGAAGATGCAAAGTACCCAGTTCTGGAGTTCCCTATCATAAGGGAATTAAATACTTTTTTCATAGTATTAATAATATTTCACAGTATTTCTGAATTATATTTCTATAGAATAGTGATTCATAATATGATACATTTTTTGGTAGAGACTGGGATAAAACCAGTATAACTTTTTTAAGTTAATTTTTTTAGCTAGCTTGAAAATCAACTTGCATTTGGGGGAAGGCATTAAAACACCAGTTCATGCACTGATATATTTCTCTCTTGTCCTCTTCAAATATCATCACTTATAAACCTCAGATTAACACTAATTTATGAAAAATGATATTTATATGACAATACATGGTATAGTGACCTATGTTAAAACCAGTATAATTTTCAGAAGTTAAGAGCCCAAAGTAGTAACAGATCCTAAAGCTGAGAATGCCAACATAGCTGGAATGTTTGAGCATGGAAGATAAGATACACCAACTGTCACTCCTGGATACAGTTTTATGATTGCCTATTTGAAAGGCATTAGAAAGTAGGAACCCAGAGACATAACTTTAAATGATTATCACATATCCAAGAGTAAAGACACTAGAAGACTTAAAAAGCATTTACTTTCATGCAACCTTCACCACAACTAAGGTATCAAATGGTATCAGGTCATGTTTTTTTTTTTTGTTTGTTTGTTTTTACTTTTAACCATATGTTTATTACTTAAAACATTATTTGTCCCTTATATAATAAGTTTCCGTGTGGAATAACTACCACTTAAAGAACTACCTTGAAACATTTCTTATAGTGCATGTCTGTTAATGACAAATCCTTTCAAATTCTGCTTTTAAAAAAAAAAAGTTTCATTTTGCCTTCATTTTTTTAAAGAATATTTTCACTAGATGTAGAGTGCTGAAAGGGAAGCTTTTGATTTCTGTCTTTATTTCCCTAACACTTTAAAGTGTTGTTTTATTGTTTTTCTGGCTTACAAGTTCTGCCAAGAAATCTTCGGTCAATCTTATCTTTTTTCCATTATTCAGACCCCTTTTATGGCAGAGGACACAAATAGTGTGTCTTGTCTTTTAGCTGCTTTAAATTTTTTCTTTTTATTCCTGGATTTCAGCAATGTGATTATACGGTGTCTCGGTGAGTTTTTTCTTTTTTTAACTTTAATTTTTAAAATTTTTTTGTTTTATATTGGAGTATAGTTGATTAACAAAGTTGTGTTAGTTTCAGATGTACAGCAAAGTGATTTTCTTATGCATTTATAGCATCTGGGGCTGTTTATAATTCCCAAATCCATGAGTTTATAGTTTTCACTGAACTTAAATTTTTAGCCATTATTTATTCAAATATTTTTCTGCACCTGCCCCTTAACACACATACTCTTCTTCTGAGAGTCCATTGCAAATGTGTTGGGCCACTTGCTATAGATCACAGAGGCTCTGTTCATTTTTTTTTCAGCTTTTTGTTTTCATGTTTCATTTTGAAGTATTTCTGTTGGTATGTCTTCTTGCTCACTGACCTCTTATTCTGGTGTACCTAATTTGCTGTAAATTTTTTGTCAATTTTTAAAAAATTTCAGATACTGTGTTTTTTATCTCTAGAGGTTTTATTTCAATCTTTTGATATTATCCATTTCTATGTTATATTTATGTTTTCTTTTAAATACTTGAACATATTTGCAATAGGTTTTTAAACACCTTTGTTAATTTCATCATGTTGGCCAGCTCTAGGAATGTTTTTATGCACTAATTTTTCTTCTGGCCATGGGTCACATTTTCCTGTTTCTTCACATGGCTTGTATTTTGGAGAGAGTACTAGATGTCTTGAATTTTACACTGTTGAGTTTCTGGATTTTGTTTCTTCCTTAAAAGGGTAATGGACTTTATTATATCAAGCAAAGTTTCTTGTTCTTGAATCTTTCTCTGATTTGAGAGTTGCCTATTCTCTAGGACTAGAATACTCATACTAGTAAGGCATGAGCCTTCTGAAATCTCCAAAAGTCCCAGACTTCAACCCTCTTTGAACTCTGAGAATTGTTTTTTTGTTGTTGTTGTTGTTGCTGTTGTTCTCCCAGACTCTCAGAGTTTCACCCTAAGCACCCATAGCTCCTTTTCATCAATAGACTCAAGGGGACCACATCCCACCCGGCCCCAAAGATTTCTGGAGCCATTTCTCTGCCTACCTTCTTTTACTCTCTGATTCTGTGATTCACAAATATCAGTTACATTGGCTTCCTTAAACTTACACCTGTCTTCTCAGCTCAGCAATTCCACTGTGCTGTGTTTAGATTGCCCTTTCTGCATCATTGTCCAGAAAGTATCTCTAGGGAGAAAGCCAAGGTGATCACTGGGCTCATCTCATTTGTTTCCCTGCTCTCAAGGATCATAGTTCTGACTTGCCTGCTGTCTGACATCTGAGAACTATCATTGCATCGATTTGTCCCTAATTGCTCATGATGGGAAAGTGGATCTAGGCCCATGACTAGCAGAAGAAGTCTCAGCCCATGACATTTTTGAAGAAGCTATTTTCACAGAGCTCTTTGACATGATACAATATAAAATCATCAAAGTTACAGATTTTTGTCATTATTTAAGCATTACCAAGCTTCCCTGGTGGCTCAGTGGTAAAGAATCTGCCTGCAGTGCAGGAGACCCAGGTTTGATCCCTGGGTAGGGAAGATTTTCTGTAGAAGGGAATGGCTACCCACTCCAGTATTCTTGCTTGGAAAACCCCATAGACAGAGGATCCCAGTGGGCTAGAGGTCATGGGGCCACAGAGTTGGATATGACTGAGTAACTAAGCACAAGCACTACCAACAGGAAGAAAGAGATATCTTCACCTCATCCTGGGCATGCACATATTCAGTTCAGTCACTCAGTCGTGTCCGACTCTTTGCGACCTCATGAACCGCAGCACGCCAGGCCTCCCTATCCATTACCAACTGCCAGAGTCTACCCAAACCCATGTCCATTGAGTCGGTGAAGCCATCCAATCATCTCATCCTCTGTTGTCCCCTTCTCCTCCTGCTCTCAATCTTTCCCAGCATCAGGGTCTTTTCAAATGAGTCAGCTCTTCGCATTAGGTGGCCAAAGTACTGGAGTTTCAGCTTCAACATCAGCTCTTCTAATGAACACTCAGGACTAATCTTCTTTAGGATGGACTGATTGGATCTCCTTGCAGTCCAAGGGATTCTCAAGAGTCTTCTCCAACACCACATTTCAAAAGCATCAGTTCTTCGGCTCTCAGTTTTCTTTATAGTCCAACTCTCACATCCATACATGACTACTGGAAAAACCATAGACTTGATTGACTAGATGGACCTTTGTTAGCAAAGTAATGTATCTGCTTTTGAATATACTATCTAGGTTGGTCATAACTTTCCTTCCAAGGAGTAAGCATCTTTTAATTTCATGGCTGCAATCACCAGCTGCAGTGATTTTGGAGTCCCCCAAAATAAAGTCAGCCACTATTTCCACTGTTCCCTGATCTATTTGCTATGAAGTGATGGGACTGGATACCATGATCTTCGTTTGCTGAATGTTGAGCTTTATGCCAACTTTTTCACTCTCCTTTTTCACTTTCATCAAGAGGCTCTTTAGTTCTTTTTTACTTTCTGCCATAAGGGTGGTATCATCAGCATATCTGAGATTATTGATATTTTTCCCAGCAATCTTGATCATATACCCCTTATTGCTGAAGAGAAGGATGCCAACAGCTTGAAAAAATGGGGTGGACATCAGAGATAGAGTGAATGGCGGAGCAAGATTTAAGGAACATCTGATTGATGAAACAAGTGAAATAAATAATTTTTATTTGCATTTTGCTCATTTAAGAGAGTTATTCTCTCTAAGCTTTTTAAAAAATTGAAATATAATTCACATACCATAAAATTCACCTGTTTAAAGTGTACAATTCAGGGGACTTCCCTGGTTGTCCAGTGGTTAAGAAGCTGCCTTCTAATGCAAGGGATGCGGGTTCAATCCCTGGTCAGGAAACTAAGATTCCCACATGCCTCAGGACTACCAAGCCCACTTGCTGCAGCTACTGAGCCCATGAGCCACAACTAGAGAGAAGCCTGTGTCCCTCAACAAAGAGCCCAGGTGACTAATCCTATGCAGCCAAAAGTAAATAGTAAATAAATGCTTTAAAAATAATAAAGTGTACAATTCAGTGGTTTTTATTATATTCACAAACCATCATCACTGTCTAATTAGAGAATATTTCAACACTTAAAAAAGAAACCTCATATTCATTTGAAGACCATTGCCACTTCCCCTTCTCTCCCAACTCTTGGAAACTACCAGTTTGCTTTCTGTCTCTATGGATTTGCCTACTCTGGACTTTCCAGGTAAATGGAATCATACAATACGTGGCCTTTGGTGTCTGGATTCTTTTCTTTAGCACAATACTTTTTCCAGGTAGTTTCTTTCTCTTTTTTTTTTCAGCACAGTATTTTCTTTTTTTTTTTTCATTTCATATATGATATTATACATGTTTCAATGCCATTCTCCCAAATCATCCCACCCTCTCCCTCTCCCACAGAGTTCAAAAGACTATTCTATACATCTGTGTCTCTTTTGCTGTCTCACATACAGGGTTATTGGTACCATCTTTCTAAATTCCATATATATGTGTTAGTATACTGTATTGGTGTTTTTCTTTCTGGCTTACTTCACTCTGTATGATAGGCTCCAGTTTCATCCACCTCATTAGAACTGATTCAAATGTATTCTTTTTAATGGCTGAGTAATACTCCATTGTGTATATGTACCACAGCTTTCTTATCCATTCATCTGCTGATGGACATCTAGGTTGTTTCCATGTCCTGGCTATTATAAACAGTGCTGCAATGAACATTGGGGTACAGGTGTCTCTTTCAATTCTGATTTCCTCAGTGTGTATGCCCAGCAGTGGGATTGCTGGGTCATAAGGCAGTTCTGTTTCCAGTTTTTTAAGGAATCTCCACACTGTTCTCCATAGTGGCTGTACTAGTTTGCATTCCCACCAACAGAATAAGAGGGTTCCCTTTTCTCCACACCCTCTCCAGCATTTATCACTTGTACACTTTTTGATAGCAGCCATTCTGACTGGCATGAAATGGTGCCTCATTGTGGTTTTGATTTGCATTTCTCTGATAATGAGTGATGCTGAGCATCTTTTCATCTGTTTGTTAGCCATCTGTATGTCTTCTTTGGAGAAATGTCTGTTTAGTTCTTTGGCCCATTTTTTGATTGGGTCATTTATTTTTCTGGAATTGAGCTGCAGGAGTTGCTTGTATATTTTTGAGATTAGTTCTGTGTCAGTTGCTTCATTTGCTTTTATTTTCTCCCATTCTGAAGGCTGTCTTTTCACCTTGCTTATAGTTTCCTTTGTTGTCAGCACAGTACTTTCAAGCTTTGTTCATGTTGTTGCAGGTATCAGTACTTCATATCTTTTTATGACTGAAAAATATTCCAATGTATGGATATATATTCTGCTTATCCATTCATCAACTAAATGACATTTGAATTGTTTCCATTTTTGTTTATTTATGAATAGTATAAGCCTCCATATACAAGTGTTTTGTCTGGACATATGTTTTCATTTCTCTTAGGAATAAATGTTTAACCTTCTAAGGAACTGTCAAATTGTTTTCCAAAATGGCTATACCATTTTACATGCTCATCAG
Organism: Oryx dammah; assembly: GCF_014754425.2. Taxonomy (NCBI): domain Eukaryota; kingdom Metazoa; phylum Chordata; class Mammalia; order Artiodactyla; family Bovidae; genus Oryx; species Oryx dammah. The sequence continues at coordinate 33,457,002 of NW_024070213.1, read as the reverse complement.
CAAGGTATGATAGTTCCAGCTTCTCTAAATCTTTTCCAGTTGGTTATAGCCACCCTTGTGTGCTTGAGGTGGTATTGTCGTGAAGTTTTTCCTTTTTTGTTGTTAATAGTATATTTATTTATTTTGGGTGCACTTGGTCTTTGTTGTGTGTGGGCTTTTCTCTGTTGGCATGAGCAGGGGCTTCTCTTGTTGCAGAGCACAAGCTCTAGGTGCACGGGCTTCAGTAGTCACAGCACAGAAGCTTATTAGTTGTGGTTCATGGGCCCTAGAGCATGCCAGCTCCGGTAGCTGTGGCACACAGGCTTAGTTGCCCCACAGCATGCGAGATCTTCCCAGACCAGGAATTGAACTGCTGTCTCCTGAACTGACAGGCAGACTCCCATCCACTGTACCACCAGAGAAGTCCCTCCTTGAAGTTTTGACTTACATTTCACTAGTGACTAATAATAATGTTGAACTTTTTCATTGATAATTTGTATATTTTACTTAGAGAAACGTCCATTTAAATCTTTCCTGTTTTTTCATTGTTTATCTTTGTTGAGTTGTAAGAGCACTTTATGTGTTCTATAGGCTAATTACTTATCAGATACAAGATTTGTAAATATTTTCTCCCCTTCTGTAGGTTGTCTTATCACTTTCTTTGTGGTGTCCTTTGAAGCACAGAAATTTTAAACTTTGATTAAGTTCAATTTATCAATTATTTTCTTTGTTGCTAGTGTGTTGGATCATATTTAAGAAACCATTGCCTAATATTTTCTTCTAGGAATTTTGTACCTTTAGCTGTTATATTTTGATCTTTGATTCATATTGAGTTACTTTTTATATATGGTGTGAGGTATTCTCAAAGCATTTTGAATGTTCTTCTTCTGCTGCTGCTGCTGCTGTGTGACTCGATAGTTATGTCCGACTCTGTGCAACCCCATAGACGGCAGCTGACCAGGCTCCTCCATCCCTGGGATTCTCCAGGCAAGAATACTGGAGGGGGTTGCCATTTCCTTCTCCAATGCATGAATGCAAAGTTGCTTCAGTCGTGTCTGACTCTGTTCGACCCTATGGACAACAGCCCTCCAGGCTCCTGTGTCCACAGGATTCTCCAAGCAAGAATACTGGAGTGGGTTGCCATTTCTACATTGCTGGAAGTATTTGGAATGGTCCACATCACTTGACTACAATGTCCAATTGTAGTCCATTTGGACCATTGTAGACTACAATGGTCCACAAATTAAATACTCTGATTTTTATAAACTTATGAAGATGATATCACTCTACTTTCAGTTAATACATAGATCTGTATAATAATCATTTTTATTCTCTCTCTTTAAAAAAAATACAGCCAACAAAGGTCCATCTAGTCAAGGCTATGGTTTTTCCAGTGGTCATGTATGGATGTGAGATTTGGACTATAAAGAAAGCTGAGCGCCAAAGAATTGATGCTTTTGAACTGTGGTGTTGGAGAATACTCTTGAGAATCCCTTGGTCTGCAAGGAGATCCAACCAGTCCATCCTACAGGAGATCAGTCCTGGGTGTTCATTGGAAGGACTGATGTTGAAGCTGAAACTCCAATACTTTGACCACCTGATGTGAAGAGCTGACTCATTTGAAAAGACCCTGATGCTGGGAAAGATTGAAAGCAGGAGGAGAAGGGGACAACAGAGGATGAGATGGTTGTATGGCATCACCGACTCGATGGACATGGGTTTGGGTGGACTCTGGGAGTTGGTGATGGACAGGGAGGCCTGGCATGCTGTAGTTCATGGGGTCACAAAGAGTTGGACACGACTGAGCAACTGAACTGAACTGAACAGACAACTCTGTATTTTTTAGGCTTTCTCTTTGGGGCATTTTTTTTTTTTTTTTGCACACATACTAAATAATAGATTTGGCCATGATATGTTTCTTAGTCTCAATTATAGAAAATCCTCAATTAAATTTTAAATAGCTCTCTTAGTACTCTATTGGAAAATAGATGTGATAGTATTTTTAGAATCTAGTTCTAGAATACTGGTACCCATAGTTTTTCTGGATATAAAGATTATTTATATACCTGTAAGAGTCAAATAATGGAACTGGAAACCCCAAGCCTCTTTTAATCAGGTTAAGGATGAACAGGCTCATTAGTGTCAACTTAAACCATTACTTGGAGATTTTTTTTTAAATGAATCATTTTAAATTTGCTATTTTACCATAGCTACATCAAAATGGCTTTGTGGAAATATCCTTTATTTCCCCAAATGCTTTTTATGACACTCATTTTAAATGACTTCAGTATATTCCATCAAGTGGACATAGCATAGAATACGTAGTTATTTTCTTTTTGTTTTAAAATGTTATGCTTTAAATGAATTCTAAGTTGATTTATCTTATGCTGATGACTACACCTAATATTTACGTTAGCTTTTAGCGCAGTTTATTGGCTAGAGCTGTCATAGTGTAATAGTGTATTTTTTCTCTCTCTGGTGGTCAATTTTTAATGCTCTTTATAATAAGCAACTATTTATTTATCTGCCCAAAGGATAGTTGGTTGTATTAAAATAGCCATTTATAAAAGCTATTATTTCTCTAAATGTGAGTTTCTATATGGTTTCATTTAATCATTTGTATTTTTATTTTCCAAAGTAAGTGAGCAAAATAGAAAATGTCTGTAAAAGTGGGTCTTTTAGCCTAAAAGAACAAAAAGCTATGCATGTACGTGGCAAAGGTACATAGAGATATTGTTTATTTGGATGAGGCAGCAACCAGTGAATATAAAATAGTGATTTTTTGAACATTTCACCTACATATCATTCATTGTTCTCCCATACTTTCTGGCATAGTCTATAGTGATATTGATCTCCACTCTGTTCTTTGGGCCACAGCACAAATCATAGGTGCTGGGACAGTTTGCCCTGTGAAGCTTCCAGTAGAAAAAAAAGCAGAATGTCTCATACAAGGAAAGGAAAGAGCAAAGAAATACTTAAGCTCGCAACTTAAAATGTACAGGACATTTGCTTATTTGCTTTGTCAATATTAGAGAATTTCAGGTTACAAGATATTAGCTGAGGCCTTGAGAAGCCTTAAGAGGCCCAAGTAAGAATTTAAAATCAGTTAACATTTAGGAATCATTGAGTCGTTTTCCTTATTTTTCAAGGCATATGCTAATCATCAGTTGGAATTAAGTGTTTCCTCTCATGGAGTACTATTCCATAGTTAAGTAAAAGATAGGATTTCCTTTGAAGTATATGATCACTGCTTATTACAGGGAAACTGACAAGAAATGGCATTCATTATTTTTTAACCATATAGAAACTTGATTTAAGGGTTTAAAAGGATAACATTTATGTTAAGGTATTGTTAGTGAACATAAATGTTTCCCTAAGACTATATTTTCATTAACTCTTGGCATATTATCCATTATTTTACTTAATCATCCAACTTTTTTCTTTTACTCAAATTCTCTCATTCTCTCAATAAATCTGCTCAGTGAGCATTATTTGAATAGTTACCAGCACCAGGCACTGGGGTCCATGTTACTGTCTGAGAGACCTTTGGGTTGTTTGGGGGTTTAAACAACTTGATAGGAATAGAATCAGCTACTGTGTCCAAACAATAGAATCATGTGGGCTTCTGAAATAGGGACTAGGCTGCATTTTCCTTTGTGTCTCCAGTTCTACTGTGGACACTCAATTACACTTTTGTCAAATTGAATTGGGCCTTCCCAAATGGTACTAAGTGGTTAAAACTACCCATCTGCCATTGCAGGAGATATAAGAGATGTGGGTTCAATCCCTGGGAAGGGAAGATTCCCTGGAGGAGAGCATGGCAACCCCTTTAGTATTCTTGCCTGGAGAATCCCATGGACAGATGACCCTAGTGGGCTACAGTCTATAGGGTCACAAAGAGTAAAACACAACCGAAGCAATTTAGCACGCATGCATGCACAAACTGAATTGAGTAGAATCCTTGAGTGTTAGACTTGGAAATGTAGTGTCTAACAGGCTTATTGCGGTGACCTAGAGATCACCAAAAGTAGGGTGATGAGGCAGATTTCTGGGAGTTTCCTACTTGTATTTCAGCTAGAGTGGCCTCCCATTTATCTATTGGTCTTCTGTATAAGATCGCATTTTTTAAAAATGTAGCTACTGCTAAAAAATATTAGAAAGCCATTGATAATTCATTTGTTTCAATTATAAATGAGATAAATCTATTTTCAGCCGTCTACATCAGTTACAAATTATGTAAATCTTTCTAAATAGATATAGTTCAGATAATGTCCCCTGCTTGCCCTTTCTTTCTTTCTTTTTTCTTTTTTTGGTAGTTGTTTAAAAAAGAAAGGAGGGGGCAACAGCCTAAAAATAATTTTCTCAAGAAATGATGAAGCAATAAAAGTACAGAAGCCTTTGAAGACTGCTAGCAAGTTATGTCAGTGTCTGTAATGTGAAACTGCTTGAGGTCTCTTTAGTGCTGCATGCCCTCACACTGCGAATGAATTCATTAAAACAATGCAGAATTCATCTGGGGCAGGAAAATAAGGAAACTAATTTTTAAATGACTAAGGACTGAGGATAAGCTTCTCTCTTAATTTCCCTGGCCTAATGGAGAACACATACATATGCTATCAGCTCATCTCTATCATTAAAAAGAAGTTAGAACCAGAAACATGTACAATCACATCAAGGCTTGTCAATTAAAAGACAACCCAAGAAAGATGTTTTGAAGATTACTGATCTTGTCAGCTTCCATCAAAAGTGAGATGAAATCCAGGGAGCAAGGCTTTGGTTAATGGTGAGATCTTTGTTAAAAAGTAAAGAAAAAATGTTTCCTACAGGTAAATTGACCTTGGTATCATTTACCTTAAGAGAATATTTCTAGGTCATCAAACAGATCATGGATCATACACTCTAACTTGTGAACTCTAGGTACAAGTCAGCAAGACTAATACAGAAGTACAAGGGTTAAATGTCTTAAAAGGTGTATTTCACCCTTTTGAAGCAGGAAATTATAGAAAATACTCGAATAAGCATTTTTCTTACAACTAAGATTGTGGAATATTCTTTTAACTTCAGAGAATGGAATGCAACTTTCTGATGGACTTTTGTCTTCAATTTTCAAAACAGTTTCATAAGGCGTGGCTGGGAATAAATCCTATTTACACATTCCAGAAGCCCATGAACTTTCTTCTCTTTACAAAATGGCCAACTGAATATTTTGAACTCATGTGACTATCAAAAATGTAGAAGAAATAAATTTCTAAGTTAGCTAAGGCCAAGTGATTGTTTAAAAACGCAATACAAAAAGAATGAAATGAAGGCAGTCTTCCTAATACCTTTTGAAATGACAGGCCAACCATGCCATTTTAGTATTAAAAAGTCAGGATGATGAAGGAAGAAGGTTGGGCAGCCTACCAAAACAGAGGAGGAAGCAGCCAAAAGCAAGTATTGTTCTTCTTCCATCGATGTAGAAAGGCTGCAAGAAGGAATAAACAACAGTGAATTAAGAAAGCAGGATATATGACACAGAGCAAGAGATTATCATACTAAGTGAAGTAAGTCAGAAAGAGAAAGACTAAAGCCATATGATATCACATATATTGGAATGTAAAATATGACACAAATGAACTTATCTACAAAACAGAAACAGATTCACAAACATAGAGAACAGACTTGTGATTGCCAAGGGGAAGGAGGTAGAGGAGAGGAGGACGGGGAGCTTGAGATTGGCAGATGCAGACTATTATATAGAGAGTGGATTAACAACAAGGTCCTACTGTATAGCACAGGGAACTATATTTAATATCTTGTGATAAACCAGAAAGGAAAAGAATATGAAAAAAATACATATATTTATAACTGAGTCACTGCTGTACATCAGAAATTAACACAGTATTGTAAATCAAATATATTTCAATAAAATTAATTTAAAAAAGAATATGTAACACAAAGCATTTATCCAGACGGGAATTGAGTAACACAGACAATAGGTAACATGGGAAGAGATGAACTGATGTAGACCTTCTCTTTATTGTGTTCTATCGTAGTAGAAGGTAAAATAATATGAATATTTTGGCAAATATTCATTTTTTTCACAATGAAAATAAGTGACTACCAATGCAGAGTATTTATTTTCTGTATCTAAAATGTGTGTTCTACATGTCTTGATAAGAAAGAAGACCTTGTTTGTTAAGTACATTTTAATTCTAATTGTGTTTATTGCAGAAATATCCCCTAAAAGACAAGGCACTTTTGGTTGCAGAGCCATAATCTTTGAATCCTTGTTAACATCTGTCAGAGTCTTATTTTGTACCCTCCTCTATAGTGACAGTTTTGTAAAATAAAATGTTTATACTTTAAGAAGTTGTGTAGGCTTATTGTCGTTCAGTTGCTAAGTCATGTTTAACTCATTGCAACCCTATGAACTATAGCCCGCCAGGCTCCTCTGTCCATGGGATTTTCCAGGCAAGAATATTGGAGTGGGTTGCCATTTCCTTTTCCAGGGAATCTTTCTGACCCAGGGATCGAACCCAGGTCTCCTGCATTGGCAGGATGATTCTTTTACCACCAAGCCACCAGGAAAGCCCTGCATAGGCTTACAACAAAGCTTAAGATAAAACAATGTCTGCTCTAGGAATTCAAGCTCCACTTTCCACAGAAGCAATGACTTTCAACAGAGTTTGTCTGTTTCCACAAATGCTAATACATGTCTGTCAAGCTTGCATGTGCGTGCACACCTGGAGTAGGAATAGGCAGGTTTTCCCACTTGAACTATAGATTCCGCCCTTAGAGCTCGCTCAGTGCTGTTCCACTGAACAACTTGCAGGAACACCTTTCTCATTTCTCCAAGAGGTCTCATGAGATGTGGCATGGGCCCAAACTGACCCCCAAATCAGTTTGAGCGGAATATAATGCTCACAAACTTGGACCCTAGACACAGGCTCCAGCTTTTCTGGGAGAAATTTTAGATACTACTTGCTAATTTGGATGGTGTTATTGTTATTCAGAGTTCATCCTTCTAATTTGAGTCACATCTGTGACTGCTTAGCTGAACTGGGAGCCTCAGCATTGAGCTCTATCTTCATTTGCTCAAGGGACACATGGTGTGTGTAGGAGCCATCATGCTTTGTTTTTACAAATCAAACTCTTAATTAATTACTGAACATACTGCAATCCACTAATCAAGCTGTATTTTTGAGACATTTCTGACTGATAAATATCTAGTCATCTGGCTTTGCAATATCTCCTTTTGTCCTTGCTTTAGACAAAAATGGTAGGAGTCATCGGAAATGTTTCTTTTTATATATGATCTGTTCATCAGGCAGGAGTGTGGAAGAAAACAATTTCCCATAGAACTATGTCCATATTCTTCTGGCCCACACTGAGAGGCAGTGTTTCCCAGTGAGAGCAGATACTGAATGCAAAATTGTTAAGAGCTCGGTTCAAATTCTTGCTTGGCTATTTCCAACTAATGGAACTTTATTTTTTTTTTTTAATTTTAAACTTTTTATTTTGTATTGGGGTATAGCCAATTAGGGCTTCCCCAGTGGCTCAGCAGTAAAGAATCCTCCTGCAAGGCAGGAGACTCGGGTTCGACACTGGAGTGGGGAAGATCCCCTGGAGGAGGGCATGGCAACCTATTTCAGGATTCTTACCTGGAGAATCTCCATGGACAGAAGAGCCTGGAGGGCTATGGTCCATTGGGTCACAAAAAGTTGGACACGACTATAGCAACTGAGCATGCACGCACACATAGCTGATTAACCATGTTGTGATAGTTTCAGGTTAATAACAAAGGGACTCAGCCATACATATACCAGTATCCATTCTCCCTCAAACCCTTTCCCATTTAGGCTGGTGCATAGCCTTGAGTAGAGTTCCATGTGCTATACAATAAGTCCTTCCCACTTATGGAACTTTAAATCTCAGTTTCTTATTTGTAAATTTGTTTTGAAAATTAAATGAGAGAAAGTACATACTTCTGTGCTGGCCATCTATCTGGCAGTGACATTTCCTATCATCCATTCATACATTCATTCCCACAAATATTTATGGAGGATCACCTGCAATTGCCTAGGCTTCTAGGCATGGAGAAAACAATTGTAGGCAAGATAGAAAAAGTACCTCTTTATATAAAATGTACAGTCTGAAGGAAGGGGTGTCTTAATAAATGAGAAACAAATAAGCTAAATAATTACATGTGTTTTATAATAGTTTTCTGTTTTGATTTTTAGATAATTGTGTATATATCTCATTTTCCATGAGATGAAAAGTTCTTATCTTTTATTTGTCAAGATCACTATTGCACAAATTAGGAAACCTATCTGTTGAATAAATAAATGAACAAATGCAAGAAAATCTCTAACTTGTCTACATATTTGGAATGACTTATGGCTTTACAGGAATATTTTAGTAAGTACAACTATTACAAAATTAAAAGCATTCCTGAGATTCTTAAAGAGGCAGTATAGTGCAAAGATTAAGAACAATGAATATCCTGCATCCAGTTTTCCTAGGTTCAAACCACAGTAAGGCTATTCCATAGCTATGTGACTTCAACACTCTGTGCCTCTGTTCACCCACAAGGAAAATGTGGATAACAAATGCCTCTGTAATATAGTTGTCATGCAGATTAAAAGAATTATTTCATGCAGAGCATTTAAGAAACCATGGCATATGGCAAGCATTCAATAAATGTCAGATTTTTTTTCTTTAACTAGAGAGCTATTTCTCCAACTGGACTCTAAACAAATAAGGTTCTTGGGAATTTACATAGAAGTATTCTAGTTTGTATAATAATCTTATATTTTGTGTTTTTATTCTAATGAAAAAAATTTTAAATATTAAAGTTTGTTTATTTTGGAAATCTACCATGCAATTCCAGTGCCCATATTTGCACTTACACTTAAAGCTGCTTTGAGTGATCACCCGATATGATAATGTTTAACTTCTAGTTTCTCAAACTGGGATTCCATATATTCTTGAGAATAACATTTCTCAGGATTGAAAAATACTATTTTGGAACCTCAAGCATACATGTGCCATAGGCCATAATATAAATGTTTACAATGTAAAACTCATCTGTCGTTCAACATGTTTATCATAGCCCTCATTCATGCTTGTCTCCCATGTCTCCCATTTCTTTTGGATACTCTGTCTTCAAAGCATATACACTTCTGGGCCACATTTGTTTTTGGATAATGAGGGGACCAGTGGCTACTTCTGGCTAATGAGTGATGAGCAGAATCAACATGTGTTACTTCTATACCAGAGTGCTTTATCACTTTTCAATTGGTTGCAACCTTGAGCCTCCTTGCCAGCTTGCATGGGACATATAGCATATATGAGAAATAACTTCTTTGTTGATTGAAGCTGTTGGGATTTTCATGTTGTTTTCTATAAGTGCAATCCAGCTGGAATGTAATTTCATTGCACCTATTGTGTCTAAGCCATGATGATAGCTGCTATATAAACCAAAAGTAAGTCAATTTCCCAGTGAAGTCTTTTTCTTAGTTTATACCTGCCAAATTATTCTGAGATCTGAGTTAATGTAAAACTTTTATAGGATTTCTTTGGTGGTCCAGTGGTTGAGAATCCACCCTCCAATGCAGCAGATAAGGGTTCAGTCCCTACTCAGGGAATTAAGTTCCCTCGTGCCACAGGGCAACTAAGCCCATGTGCCGCAACTAGAAAAGCCCATGCACTGCAATGAAAACCCAGCACAGCCAGAAATAAAAATAAATGTAAACCTTTTATTATCTTGGGCTTCCCTGGTAAGTCAGCTGGTAAAGAATTCACCTGCAATGCAGGAGACCCCGGTTCAATTCCCTGGTTGGGAAGATCCCCTGGAGAAGAGTTAGGCTACCCACTCCAGTATTCTTGGGTTTTGTTGGTGGCTCAGCTGGTAAAGAATCAGCCTGCAATGTGGGAGACCTGGGTTCGATCCCTGGGTTGGGAAGATTCTCTGGAGAAGGGAAAGGCTACCCATCCAGTGTTCTGTCCTGGAGAATAATCATGGACTATGCTAAAGCTGAAACTCCAGTACTTTGGCCACCTCATGCAAAGAGTTGACTCATTGGAAAAGACTCTGATGCTGGGAATGATTGGGGGCAGGAGGAGAAGGGGACGACAGAGGATGAGATGGCTGCATGGCATCACCAACTCGATGGATGTGAGTTTGAGTGAACTCTAGGAGTTGGTGATGGACAGGGAGGCCTGGCGTGCTGCAATTCATGGGGTCCCCAAAAGTCGGACATGACTGAGTGACTGAACTGAACTGAACTGAACTGATATAATCCCTGGGGTCACAAAGAGTCAGACACGACTGAGTGACTTTCACTATCTTAAACTTTCAATCAACTTGTAATTCCTCAGGTTCATGTTATTCTCCTTAATCAATGAGGACAATAATAAAACACCTACAATCTCTATCCTTTTCACCAGATGCTAAGTGAACAGTAAAGATTTTCTCCTTATTTTCCCAAGAGAAATGGAGAGCTGCCACAGGAGGAAAAAAAGAATACTGTTTGGTAAGATGAAACCCAGTGTGGGTTTCTGGAGTGCCTGGTTGTGGTTCCTAGTGGCAGTCTGAGGTTGCTTCAGAGAGCCTCAAGCTCTATGAAGTTAATAGTGGTTCCCTGATGCTCCATTTCCTGGTCATGGTTCTAAGCAAAGACTTAGCCTTGAGAAGTCATATTTGCTCACCATGCTCAGTCAGTCACAAGACCCAGCTGAGTCCACTGAGCCCATTTGAAGTGCTTTAAAAGAACAGATCTTTCGAATATTTTCCTATAGCCTTGCTCTGGTTGCAAGTGTAGGTCAAGTGAGCTAGTGGGAAAAGCAAATGCTCTTGCTTTCATCACCATGTCATCTAATAATATCTCTGCTCTGCTCTGAAATGAATCAGGGGCCCCATGCTCTACAGGTTTCTCCTTGTCTCCTAGTTCATTGTCCAACTCCCTCAGAGATCATTGTCCAAGGAGTTGAAATTTAAATACCAGTATTTTCTTGTGTCAGGACCTGACCTCAAAGAAACAGACTTAATCTCAACCAGAAGATTTACTTAAAAAACCACCCCCTCCCAATTGAGTCCAGGTTAGGTACTTAAAAAAAATTTCTTCCCCAAAATGTAAAAATCCTCGCGCACATTTAAAATACCAAAGCATGAACTTTGGAGTGAGATACTTTCTCTTTAGGCAACATTGATACTTTATACAACATTGATTAATGCATTCAAGATTTTTTTTTCTGGAATATCAACATGTGCAAGCCACCATATTCAACAAGAGGGAGAAAGTGGAAAGAAGTAAGATGAAAATGTTTTATGGAAGCATGAGCATGAAGGATTTGTGAGACATGTCCAGATGTTTAAATTTATTCAAGGGCAATAGAAAACTATTAAAAATTTGGGGATGTGTAACAAGGTAACATGTGCATTTTAAAATGACTGCTTGACTGCATCAAGATGGTGGGATCAAGACTGGGAGTAGAGACAGAAGTAAGGAAGTTGTTTTAGACAGTCAGATGAGACAGAGTGGTGACTTTGACTTGAAGATCAAGAAAAACACAGTATGAAGGAACTAATTTGAGAGTCAGCATAGATGCGGGCATTGAAACCCTATGAGCAGTTGACATCATGTAGAACATATGGTGAGAGCATGATTAAGGACAGAAGCAAGGAAAACATCCCATGCTTAAGGACCTGTCAGGAAAAAGACCTGTGAAGGAAACCAAGAAGTATCAGAGAAAAGATACACCAGAGGAGTGTGGTCTCAGACCATAGGAAAGGGATTGTTTCAGAGACTAGTGTTAAAAGATGATATAGGTTACGGACCAAAACATTTCTGCTAGGTTTCTCAACCTAGGAGGTTTTCGTTGGAGCTTGTAGTGTCAATGGACCATGGTAGGAAAAATCAGATTATGGTAGGTTGGTGAATAAAAGAGAAGTAAAGAAGTGAAGAAGATAAATATACATAGTTCTTTGAAGAAACTAAGCTTTGAAAGAAAAGAGAGGGAGGAAAAGGAGATTAGGCTCAAGGGAATTTTCTTCGGTTTACTGTTAATTTTAAAGAGAGAGGTAACAAACTATAGAAATGATCCCTGAAAGTAAAGATCTAGAGGGAGCAGATGGAAGGATTTTCTTAAAGGGCCAAGAGGGAATGGGTGCAGGGATTAACATTAGACATTAGGGTTTCTCTCTTCCATTGTAACTGGAGGGAAGCAGAAAGGATGGCTCTGGAAATTATTAAATTTATGGGTTTGGTAGTCTACAATTAAGGGAGTTATCCTGTGGCTATTGTCCTTTTGGAGTGGAGATGAGATAATCTGTTATTGAGTGGTGAGGTTGCAGTAGAAGTTTGGGGAGAAAAAAAAAGAAGTCTGGGGAGAGAGCGTGGAGAGTCTGAAATGAATGCTGTTAAGAACTGAAGAGAGCTGATCATGGAAATATCATTGCTTTCTTTGCAATATGAAAATGATCATATCTTGCTCACAACTGGGAGGAGGGTTGTTAAATGAGATGGTATATGGACATTTGTATCTGGTCAGTACAAAATAGCTCAATAAATAGTAGCAATTATTATTATCAATATTGTTATTTTCCTTTTCCTCTCTTATGCCACAACACTAGGTCTAGCTTTTGTTTACAACTCCACTTCTTTGAGATTTGATCCATTTGGTTTCTCTTAGTTTCCTCCTTCACTCCACTTCCAGGCTCTTGCTTTCATCTCACCACTTTAGCCTCTTTCAATACTTTCAGCTTGCTGGTTTTACATAACGCCTTATTGATACTGTCCCTTCCAAGCTGCCTGGCCCCCAGCATATCTCCTGATTATTTCCCTGTAAGATAGCTCCTCATCTCTCTCATGAGCTCATCAACAGAACTCAAGCAATACCAACGGCAGGAAAATCATGACTGTTCTGTGGTTAACCAAAGATATTTGCAAGAAAAGTCCTATAAATGACTCTGAGTTTCAATAATATGATTCCATGAAAACAATCAGATAGATGAGAGGATCTGATTTAAGCATTTATAAGACTATGAAGCTGAAAGTCTTCGAGGTGTTTCTGTTTCTAGCATGCAAAATCAGGTATTTTGCCTTTTATATATTTGCAATTGCCACCCCATATATTGGACCATAAAGAAGGCAGAGCCCTGAAGAATTGATGTTTTCACTGTGGTGCTTGAGAGGACTCTTCAGAGTCCCTTAGACTGCCAGGAGATCAAACCAGTCAATCCTAAAGGATATCAACACTGATTACTCATTGGAAAGACTGATGCTGAAGCTGAAGCTCCAATACTTTAGCCATCTGATGTGAAGAGTTGACTCATTGGAAAAGACCCTGATGCTGGGAAAGACTGAGGGCAGAAGGAGAAGTGGGTAACAGAGGATGAGATGTTTGGATGGCATTACTGACTCAATGCACATGAGTTTGAGCAAACTCAGGGAGTTAGTGAAGACAGGGAAGCTTGGCATTCTGCAGTCCATGAGACTGTGGAGAGCTGGACACAACTTGAACTAAACAACAGCAACAAATGCTTATCTTAGGTAAATCTGTCTTTAAAAACTTCCTTTTTTGTAGCAAAGCAAAGCTGATCTCCACAATTCTGCCTCCTCTACTGTCTGAGCTGCTGTCAAAAAACTTCTATTGTCTAGTGCCTTTCTCCCCAACTTGAGCCCTTAGCTTTAGCTCATGTCTTTCTCTCTGTGCTCCATGACTGGAACCCTGGAGTTCTGGCTCTGACTACCTAAGTTTATAATCTAAGAAAGTAAGGGCAACTACTCTTCTTTTCTCAACTCCTTTCCTCACTTATAATCACTAAGCCTGTCCCTTCACCTCTTACCACTTCCAAGTGAATAATGTGAAAATGAACTCTTTATGAATAAATGACCAAGTAAAAAGACCCACAATAGATGGTCACTGAACACCATGGAGAAACTAATCTCTGCTTCAAAAAAAGGATAAGCCCTTTTCATTGGCTGGTGATCCACAGTTATGAAACAGGAGGGAAGGGGGAAGGGCACAATGTTTAAAAGAATGACAGAACCAACGGATGTGACAAAGACTGCTTAGAACCAACTGGGTCCAAGAGGGCAGAAGATTCCACTTCCTGTAGACCTTGAGCCTCATTAGATGTTTATTGGAATAAGACTTGACATGCTAAATAACACACCCACCAGTGCCATGATAGTTCTGACCGTAAAAGCTCAATTTTGGGGGGCAATGGCCCAATTTCCTGGAAATCCCCACCCCTTCCTCAAAATAATTGAAATTATCCTCCCACTCATTAGCCTATCTAATTACTCAACTGTTAAAAAATTAACCATGTCATATTTTGAGGCTCTCCCTCTTCTTCTGAGATGGCCCACACTCTATGGAGTATGTTTCTCTTTAATTGAATCCATTTCTTACCTATTGGTTTGTCTCCAAATTCTTTCATGACTAAGTAAAAACCTTAAATTCACCCAAAACAGCTGTATGTCATGAAGTTGACTGTGCATGGATCAAACTCTAAACCTCTTACAATTCATCCCTTGGATGCATTTTTAGGGGTACCTAGTATACAGTTCGGGCTTCCCTGCTGGCTCAGAGGTTAAAGCGTCTGCCTCCAATGCAGGAGACCCGGGTTCAATCCCAGGGTTGGGAAGATCCCCTGGAGAAGGAAATGGTAACCCACTCCAGTATTCTTGCCTGGAGAATCCCATGGATGGAGAAGCCTGGTAGGCTATAGTCCATGGGGTCGCAAAGAGTCGGACATGACTGAGTGACTTCACTTCACTTAGATTCATTTCAGTATACAGTTCATTTGATTATTAAAGTAGTGCAGCTTCATCACCACTCACTGTGCAGGAAAACATATAAAAGCCTGCTATCAATTGAAAAGTATTCAAGGAGTGTGTTTTTGCAACCTGGCAGAGAGCACATGTAGACAGACCAGAAACATCCTCAGCCTCTCTATCTCAGTGAACTTGGTTGGAAAGAAACTGAGGATGCAGGTACAAAATGGCTGAGTGATTTTTTTTTTCCTGACCAACAGAGCTGCTCGTTAACAACTTGAAAGAATGCCTAGATCCAAAATAGTATTAACCAAGTGTTTCTTCAATATGAGATCATTATGTTTCTCTTCTAAATCCAAATACTAATTGCAACCTTGCTGTGAGCACACAATATTAGGGCCATCATAGCCATGGCAACAGAATGCAACATAAAGTGGGATCCTATCATTGGTACAGCCATTGCTAGTGGCTTGGGTGGCTGGAGGAGCACTTTCTTACAGCATCTCTAATGTCCAGCTCCAAAGACAGGATTGCACTACACACCTTTAGGCAATTTTGTCCTACAGGTTCTGTGATCTTTGAATGTTTTGTGTATTTCTGTAGTTAATTTTAATACAAGGTGGCTTGTTAATCCACAGACAAAAATACGAGCACAAATGAAATTTTCAACAAGCACTTTACAATGGCCATTTACATTTCAAAATTAAACACCTAATAAAAACTTTTGTGTACTTATAATTGGACTGATTTTTAACACCCAATGATAAACATCTGTGTAAATAGCCTCCCAAAGATTTTACACTTAAGGAAAAAAAAAACCACTTTAAATGAGCTGCTTAAAGTCACCTTCTCTGCTTTGCATGATAATTGTAATGCAAAATAATAAACAGCACAAGGCAGGAGTACAACACTACCAGGATGATAGGGTGCCATTTATATGAAGATAATTAGGCATTTAAAACCTACCAATACTAATTTTAAAACCTACCAATTAAAAAAAAAACAAAACAGTGTGCTTACAGTAAACTCATTGAAATAAATTTCCATTTGCCTTTGCAGGGCTTTCATTGCAAAGATGTCCATAGCTTGTGCTACCCCAAGGACGCTTGTTTTTGCATGTAGGAAGTAAGATGCAGATTTAGACTTCATAACTGTCTATCCTTATATAAAAACAAAAAAGCATTTTGTATAGATTTGCTGTAAACATCTGAACCATATGCCATTGTTAAAAAGAAAGGAAACAGTTGTGTTGGCGGAAAGACTTGTTACTATTAGGAAGGTTGAGGTGTGAACAAAACTCCCTACTCATTCACATCAAGATTTCACTGAGAAGAGCAAAGTAGACAATAGGATCTGCCTTCCAGAGTCAGAGGCAAATACATCGGACTTTGTTTTCATATGCATCTCCTCAAAAAGAAAAATGAATTGATCCTCAACATTGTAGATGGGAAAATGTGTATTACTTTGGAAACAAACCCTGTAAACACTTTTATTTTGTCAAGCAGATTTGAAGATTTGTTTCCCATCCATATCCAATTCTATTTCACCATCTGTAACATTCCAGTACTCTTTCTATTTGAAAGAGAGAAAGAAGAAAGTGAAAGTGCCTCCTGTCTGACTCTTTGCAACCCTATGGACTATAGCCCACCAGACTCCTCTGTCCATGGGATTCTTCAGGCAAGAATACTGGAGTAGGCTGCCATTCCCTTCTACAGGGAATCTTCCCTACCCAGGGACTAAACCTGGGTCTCCTGCACTGCAGGTGGACTCTTTACCATCTGAGCTACCTGGGAAGCCCTTTTTATATATGAATTATAAGCCCCTTTTATATATGATAAGTCCAAATTACCAATGGCATTTTTCACAGAACTAGAACAAAAAATTTCGCAATTCATATAGAAACAGAAAAGACCCCAAATAGCCAAAGCAGTCTTGAGAAAGAAGAATGGAGCTGGAGGAATCAACCTTCCTGACTTCAGATTATACTACAAAGCTACAGTCATCAAGACAGTATGGTACTTGCACAAAAACAGAAATATAGACCAATGGAACAAGATAGTAAGCCCAGAAATAAACCCGTGCACCTATGGGTATCTTATTTTTGACAAAGAAAGCAAGAACATACAATGGTGCAAAGACAGCCTCTTCAATAATTGGTGCGGGGGAAACTGGACAGCTACATGTAAAAGAATGAAATTAGAACACTTCCTAACACCATACACAAAGATAAACTCAAAATGGATTAAAGACCTAAATGTAAGACCAGAAACTAAAAATCTTAGAGGAAACATAGGCAGAACACTTGATGACATAAATGAAAGCAAGAACCTCTAAGACTCACCTCCTAGAGTAATGGAAATAAAAACAGAAGTAAACAAGTGGGACCCGATTCAACTTAAAAGCTTTTGCACAGCAAAGGAAACTATAAGCAAGGTGAAAAGACAACCCTCAAAATGGGTGAAAATAATAGCAAATGAAACAACTGACAAAGGATTAATTTCCAAAATATACAAACAGCTCATACAACTCAATATCAGAAAAATGAACAACCCAATCAAAAAGTGGCAAAAAGACCTAAATGGACATTTCTCCAAAGAAGACAAACAGATGGCTAACAAACACATGTAAAGATACTCAATATCACTCGTTAGAGAAATGCAAATCAAAACTACAATGAGATATCACCTCACTCCAGTCAGAATGGCCATCATCAAAAAGTCTACAAAGAATAAATGCTGGAGAAGGTGTAGAAAAAGGGAACTCTCTTGCACTGTTGATGAGAATATAAACTGATACAGCTACTTTGGAAGACGGTATGGAGATTCCTTAAAAAACTAGGAATAAAACCATCATGTGACCCAGCAATCCCACTCCTAGGCATATACCTTGAGGAAACCAAAATTGAAAAAGACACATGTACCCCAGTGTTCATTGCAGCACTATTTCCAATAGCTAGAACATGGAAACAACCTAGATGTCCCTTGACAGATGAATGGATAATGAAGTTGTGGTACATATACACAATGGAATATTACTCAGCTGTAAAAAGGAATGCATTTGAGTCTATTCTAATGAGGTGGATGAACCTAGAGCCTATTATACAGAATGAAGTAAGTCAGAAAGAGAAAGATTAATATTGTATACTAATGCATGTATATGGAATCTAGAAAGAAGGTACCTAAGAATTTATTTGCAGGACAGCAGTGAAAAAACAGGCATAGAGAACAGACTTATGGACATGGGGAGAGGGGAGGAAAGGGTGAGATGTGTGGAGAGAGTAACATATGCAAAATTGACAGCCAACAGGAATTTGCTGTATGTCTCAGGAAACTCAAACAGGGGCTCTGTATCAACCTAGAAGGAAGGTGAAGGGGATGGGAGGGAGATTCAAAAGGGAGGGGATATATGTATACCTATGGCTGATTCATGTTGAGGTTTGACAAAAATCAACAGAATTCTGTAAAGTAATTATCCTTCAATAAATAAATAAATAAATTTTTTTA
This sequence comes from Oryx dammah, assembly GCF_014754425.2. Classification (NCBI taxonomy): domain Eukaryota; kingdom Metazoa; phylum Chordata; class Mammalia; order Artiodactyla; family Bovidae; genus Oryx; species Oryx dammah. The sequence continues at coordinate 33,438,755 of NW_024070213.1, read as the reverse complement.
AAGGATGATAAAAAAAAAATCCCTCCTTTCATAAAAGGACCAGTATAGGAAGTGCATGGGACTTCACAGGTGGCTCAGTGATAAAGTATCCATTGGCCAAGCAGGAGACTCAGGTTCAATCCCTTGTTGGGGAAGATCCCCTAAAGAAGGAAATGGCAACCCACTCCAGTATTCTTGTGTGGAAAATCCCATGGACAGAGAAGCCTGGTAGGCTATAAGTCCATGGGATTGTGGAGTCAGACATGACTTGGTGACTAAAGAGCACCAGCAGCACAGGAAGTGCATATACCATCTTATTATTATGATGAACTGTTCAGAATTGTAATTAATTGGCTTTATAAACTTTGTGTACAATAAAGACCGTTTGAGTCCTAACAAAGTTTACTTGAAAATGGGCCATGGCACTCATATGAAAGCAATGAAAATATCATCTCGCTTTTCCAGATATACAAAACACGACTTGTCACTTTAGACCTCAAGAAAATTCAAGCACTCAGCAGAAAGAAATTCCTAGCAGATAGATCAGTAATTTTTAAAATATCATTAGTGCTTCGTTGATTCATCCATTCATTCATTCACTCCATCCTTCAAACGTGTTAGTCACCCACTTTGTGTCAGGTGTTATACTGGATGCTGGCAGTACAAATAATGAATTTAACACTCAGAGATGAAACATTAACAACTGACTTTGATAAAAACAGGGGAAAATTAGGAGTGAGTTTTATACAAAATGTGATGGAAGCAGAAATGAGAAAATTTTAATCTGCTTTTGTAAAGGAAGAATTCATAATAATAGAAAGTGTTGAAGGATAAACAAGCATTTGCTGGAGGATGAAGAGAAAAAAAATAGGTACTGGGTTTTGTTGCAGGCAAGTAGTGATACCTAGAACACAGGGCGTTCATCTAAAGGATATTTGCTGTTTTCCTGTATTTGCTCAGCCTGTCTAAAAAGCCTTTTGTACTGGAGTAAGGTCAAATTGTTGACTTAGATAATTTTGAAAACCATGAGAATTATTTTAAACATCGTTGAATTTAAGTGCACAGAAGAATCAGTCTCTATCTCTCAGATTTGCTTTCCTTAATGGTGGTCCCATTTTTAAGGTTACACTCTGTGTGTGACCCTGGAAACCCAGCAGAAATTTGGAATTGTTTACAGGATGATTTTTCCAAAGGAAAAATTGAGATATTATCCCTAAACTGTTAGCCATTTTCCCAGAATCATTTATTGGAGCCTCAAATTTGTTTTGTATATACTAAAAACATTGGAACAGCAGGTGTTCTTGACAATATATTTGTGTGAATACATGAATTAAGTCAATAAATATCTATTGGATGCTTCCTATGTGCCACACCCTTTTCCAATGATTTATGTAGGTATCTTTGACATACTTTTATTTTTTTAATCTTTTTAGTTTGTTTTATTGTCTGGTGAGTCAGTGTTTCCCCAAATGTGAAACACATTGTTGTGAGGATACTGAAGAGTTATTTTACACTCAGAAATAAAAGATATTGAGTCAACCAGTGTGAATGTTTGTTCCCTTTCAGTTCTCTTTTAATTCTGCTCATTATGTCAGCAAAAAGTCTGTTTGGTACCTGGTGTCTGTATCATACCTCTTAATAAAGAGAACTTCAGGTAAGAATGCATTACGATAACATAATTTTCTTCATTAAATCCCATATAATTTCCTTTAAATATACATTTAAGCATTTTTCAATTTTGTTGCTATTGTTAAAGGGATTTTTTAAAATAAAAAATATACTTTCTACTTAATTATTGCTTATATACAATATAGCTATTGCTTTTGCACACATTTATATCTAATCTTTCTAGTTGGGATAGTGCTGTGTTTCATTCTCACTCTTTTTCTAGGCAGGCAAATTTATATTTTGAAAATTATGATTATTTTATCCTTTTCTTTCCAATATCTTTCCAATAGTTATTATCCTTATTTCTGTTCCATGTCATACTATCTAGGACTTTGAAAATAGGTTTATTTGACATCAGTGATAGCAGTTTTGCTTTTTATCTGCTCATAATTTTAGTGGGAATGCATCTTCATTTTCACCATTAAGTTCCACATTGGATATTTATTTAAGAGATTTTGAGTTGGTTTTTCTTTTGGCATTCAGGGAAATATTCTTCCATTTCTAGTTAAGTAAGAGTTGACTGGACATGGAACAACAGACTGGTTCCAAATAGAAAAAGGAGTATGTCAAGGCTGTATATTGTCATCCTGCTTATTTAACTTATATGCAGAGTGCATCATGAGAAACGCTGGACTGGAAGAAACACAAGCTGGAATCGAGATTGCCGGGAGAAATATCAATAACCTCAGATATGCAGATGACACCACCCTTATGGCAGAAAGTGAAGAGGAACTCAAAAGCCTCTTGATGAAAGTGAAAGAGGAGAGTGAAAAAGTTGGCTTAAAGCTCAACATTCAGAAAACGAAGATCATGGCATCCGGTCCCATCACTTCATGGGAAATAGATGGGGAAACAGTGGAAACAGTGTCAGACTTTATTTTGGGGGGCTCCAAAATCACTGCAGATGGTGACTGCAGCCATGAAATTAAAAGACGCTTACTCCTTGGAAGAAAAGTTATGACCAACCTAGATAGTATATTCAAAAGCAGAGACATTACTTTGCCGACTAAGGTCCGTCTAGTCAAGGCTATAGATTTTCCCTGTGAGATTTGGACTGTGAAGAAGGCTGAGTGCCGAAGAATTGATGCTTTTGAACTGTGGTGTTGGAGAAGACTCTTGAGAGTCCCTTGGACTTCAAGGAGATCCAACCAGTCCATTCTGAAGGAGATCAGCCCTGGGATTTCTTTGGAAGGAATGATGCTAAAGCTGAAGCTCCAGTACTTTGGCCACCTCATGTGAAGAGTTGACTCATTGGAAAAGACTCTGATGCTGGGAGGGATTAGGGGCAGGAGGAGAAGGGGACGACCGAGGATGAGATGGCTGGATGGCATCACGGACTCGATGGACGTGAGTCTGAGTGAACTCCGGGAGATGGTGATGGACAGGGAGGCCTGGCGTGCTGCGATTCATGGGGTCGCAAAGAGTCGGACACGACTGAGCGACTGAACTGAACTGAACTGAACTGAAGAGTTGTAGAAACATGACTTTTTTTGTTTGTAACACAACAATAATTTTAGTCTTTAATGTATAAAATATTATGGTTGCACAAAAGACAACAGAACCATGACTCTGACTAAATTGAAATTGGTAGCAGGAACTTTGTTTTCATAATAGTAGTTTGATTACTCTCATCTGTCTCCTTGACCACCTCAGACTAGACTTTACATGGGGAAAATCAAACATTTGACAAATGTTTCGTTTTGTCTAAGTATATTATTATAAGAGTGCTTACACTTTAACAAATTTATTTCTTAAGTACAATAGTTTCTAAAATACTCACCATTTAGATTTAACCATGGGTAACATTTTAACCATATATATATGTATGTACATATACTCTTTTCCTTTTAATTGGCAAATATTGATGAAATAAAATTTTTGCCTGATGGCCACTCTGGAAGATTATAAATCAAGAAGTTAAAACTGCTTTGCTTCTGAAAAAAAAAATCAGATTTTTTTTAAACTAGATTAGAATTTACAGATTATCTAGTTAGAACAATTTTATTAGATTTAAAGATTTATTTGTATAAACTACTAACTCTTTATTTAGTGTTAGTCTAATAGTATTAGATAAGGAAGGGCAAAATTCTTAGTCTTCACTGTCTTTAACATATGTGAAGTTAACATCATATAAGAACAAAGAATGCCCCCCAAATAAAATATATTAACATATATGAAGTTCAGTCAGACTTTATGTCTCAGAATTTCTATTTTACTTGTAGTCATTAATATTTAGTAGAATAAAATAAAAGTTTTGTCTTTTATATACTGGCTTTGAGTTAAATGGATGCTATTGGGTTACAGATGATGTGAGGTTGTCAGATGCACTTAAACAAGGAGAGAATTTGGAGTCTGGAAAAATCTATGTAGGAAATAGAAGAAACAAAAGTTAATAGATTCCCTCAAAATTCAGGGGAGATGAAAAATAGCCTCGAGTGTCTTTCAGCACCAGATAAATGGGTAGAAGTTAATTGAAAACTTTTATAACTTTTAGAAAAGGGGGGAGACATCATCATCAAAGAGGAAAATGATCATACCTTTTCTTGGGCTTTTGGGGTTTTTTTGTTTTGTTTTATTTTGTTTTCAATATACACACATGTAGGGCTCTAACAGCTTTTTTATTTTTTAAATCCCTGTCAGGCATGAAGGTGAAAGAAATTGACTTCTTCTTCCACTGTTCATCTCAAAGCCACGTGACTTGCCTTTTTTGTTATCTTTGAAATTAACGTATACTGAGTAAAATAGTGTATCAGACAAATAGAGAAATAGATCTTGACATACCAAAAAACCTGCACTATTTCTGCTTGCCAAAATATTTGAATTTAACAAAGCTGAAAATATTTAATTATCAGGCAATAATAAACTGATTCTACCATTATTGATTTAAATTATTTTTACATATCTTTATAAATATACCCCAAAAGAGGAAAGTATAGAACATATTCAAAGTGGAAGTTTTATTGCAATGTTAATAATAGTTCATATTTAATTGAGATCACAGCTTTAATCTTATCTTTCTCCCACCAATGGCTCATTTTTATTCTTATTATCTTGTTTTTGGTACAGAGTTATCACCCACTGGTTTTCAATTACAGAGATGCCCATATTGATTCTACTCTTGATTTTAACTCACAACTGAAAAATTACTCATCTAGTCCTACAAAGCTATATTCTGTAGCTAGTTTAAGCTCTTTTATACATTTATGTGGACTCAAAATACATAAAGATAAAACTCATAAACAGAACTGTTCAGTTATATGCAGCTATTGAGAAACAGACTTTAAATTATTTTAACTCAAATCACTATTAAAATGTAAGAAGACAAATAGTAATCAAAAATGTCATCACCATATGGAGGAAAACTTGATGTCAGTCACAGCATTTATAAAGAACAGGTGGTGCTTAAGCAGTCAAAAACCCCTTATGGAATTACACAAATGTAACCTAAATTCCATAGATCTGTAGTAAAGCAATGTACATAAATTAGACAAAAGATCTTTCATTAACACATACATCCTAAGTTGTTTGACTGTAATTTCCGAAGTTTCAAAAGGAATGAAAATATTCCACACACCAAACTGTTTACTTCTACGTTTTCTAAGGAAATAACTGTATCCTTTGTTTTCTGCCAAAGACTGTGGATGTTATTTATTTTAAAAGGGATCTATGTCTATGAAACCACCATAGGTGTTCTAATGTCCTCTGTTTCAAGGATCTGGCAACAAGAATGGGGGCAGAGGATGGACACTGGGGTCAGTCTGGTTTTGAAGACCATCAGCTAAGCCATCTAGAGTCTGATTGGTCCAAAAGCATCTAGCCATAGTATCCGCTGTCCAGAGAAGCCATTCCAAAGCCCTTCAACCTGAGAGCAGTGCTGGGTGTGAAAATCTTATGCCAGAACCAATGTTTCTGATTTCAAATTTTACCCGAGTCACAGGAATTCATTTGGGGGATAAAGAAAGTTGTTAGGAGTAAGTGAAAATATTGAAGCAAAAATCATAACTTCAAAATGGTTTGAGGAAGAGCAGATTGATATTTTGACTTGTGCTTTTATAATAGTCTGAGAAAATCTCTTTATACTTTGGCATTTCCAAATAATATTGATGGTGATGCCCATTGATAATTGGAATAACAGTCTCATTTTGAAAAAACGTTCTGGGATTGCATTTCATTTGAGGTCATCTATCTGACTTGAGGAGAATAATTATTGGCTGCAGATTTTTCGCTGTTAGTAGGTGAGCCTTTTAATTCCCCTGTCCGAATTCTTCTGTATTAATCTAATTTCTAGAACTGACTGAATAGTGCAGAATCCCAGATGGCAGACTAGAGTGCTACTGACTCAGTTTGTTTCACAGTTTTATTCAGAATTCACCTAAATGTCAACTTTCCACTAATTTTTTTCTTTAATATGAAAAGAAAACTCAGGTTAATTTTTTTTTTTGAAGAAAAAAAAAACTGAGTTTATTTCAGCTGCACAGGCACACTAAGTAGAACTCAGGCACAAGGATCAGAACTAAGCTGCCTCCATTTTTTATGCATTTTATTGCTTTTAAGTCCATTTCTTTTTAAGAATATGTTAAAAATATGATAGCTGCTTATGAACTATTAGGTTCTTGATAACTTCTTTCTGCTTCAATGATGTTATACCCAACCAGATATTTCCAAGTTAGTTGGTACAGCTAAAACTTGCAAATTCAAAGTTATTGCCTCATACAAAATCACTTCAATCACAAAGCAGGATTGATATTAACATTTCTATGCACTGATTCTTATAGCACTTATTCTGTTCTTCCCTTGAGATGCTCACCACTTTCTGCTTGGTTCAGTGTCCGTTTTCATACCTCCAACTGTATTTCTATTAGTCCTTTGTTTATGGACATTTGCTTATGTTTCTGTCCCCGCCGCTGTGTCTCACAGCACCTAGCGTGAAATCTACTCAATAAATATCTGTTGGCTAAATAAAACAAGGGGCTTCCCAGGTGGTAGTAGTGGTAAAGAACCCACCTGCCAGTGCAGGAGGCATAAGAGACGTGGGTTCAATCCCTATTGGGAAGATGCCCTGGAGGAGGGCATAGCAACCCAGTCTAATATTCTTGCCTGGAGAATCCCGTAGACAGAAGAACCTGGAACGCTAAGTCCATAGGGTCACAAAGAGTTAGACACAACTGAAGTGTCTTAAAGCGCATGCAAATAAAAGAAAGGATGAAGGAAAATATGTTACACTAGCTTTCTAATATTTTCTCTAGGATTCTACATTTAAAGTTTAGTAAATCAAATACAATTATTCCTTCAGTCATGACTGGTTTTATTATTCAGCTTCTGGTTCTGGGATAACATTGAACATCAGTATTTAGGGTAAGAATTCTCACATTAGAAATATCTCCATATTTCTAGATTTATTTAGGTAGATTCAGCTTTAACATAATTTTTTAGTCTGTAAAAGAGTATACTATACTACTTACCCAATAAATTCATAGCAAATGAGATAACTATTTCTGGATTATATCAAACAACTATAAATATCATTTATGGTGAGGAAAAGAATTCCTTTCCATTTTTTTCAGAATATTCTAGGGCACAGTGAGTTGCTGAAATATAAGTGAAAAGTGAAAGTGTTAGTTGCTCAGTTGTGTCTGACTCTTTGTGATCCCATGGACTGTAGTCCGTCAGGTTCCTCTGTCCATGGGATTTCCCAGGGAAGAATACTGGAGTAGGTTGCCGTGCCTTACTCCAGGGGATCTTCCCTATCCAGGGATCCAACCCAGCTCACCTGCATAGCAGACAGATTGTTTACCACCACAGAAGCCCAAAATATAAGTAAATAAATACAAAACATGTGTAAATTATGTAAAACAAAAGAAGAGAAAATTGGAGACAGGAATATACATTCTCCTGTTGAAACAATAATATAATATAGAAACAAAAAACAATGACAATTGTTGACATTTTTTACAGCTTACAGTTGTTCAGTGGAAGGCATTACTAATTTCTTTTTTTTTTTTTTCCACAGGGCATAGCTTGCTGGGATCTTAGTTCCCAGATCAGGGATTAAACCAATGCCCCCTACAGTGGAAATGCAGTCTTAACCACTGGACTGCCAGGAAAGTTTCTTACAGTTGTTTAGAATGCATAGTGCTAAGGGATTTACATACAATTTCCAACTTAATCCCAACAATCATCCTATACTATAGGTACTGTTACTACACTGAGATTGCTGAAAGCCCATCAGTATGACCAGGGTGGGGAGTCATAGCCAATGAAAGACGCTTATGTTTATTTCCTAGGTTAAATTTTTTCCTCCTCCCTTTACCGATAAACATAGGGCTATCAATGCCACTCAATCACCAGCAAAATTTCAAATAAAATCTCTCTGGAAACATGCATCAAGGTAAGCGAATTGAGTGTCAAGCCCTCAGCCAGAGGATGAGAAGCTGGTGGCTTTCATAGAAGTAGGAATAATTTGACTCCATCTGCAAAGTAACCTTTTTCTGGTAATCAGGAGATCTTCCCCCCACTGGGTCAAAGGCCTTCCCTATTCTTTGTGCAATTTCTAAAGCATTGTGCAATACATAAAGAAAAGACCAATAACATATCATTGCCTTGGAAACTGCCATGGAATTTGACAGACTGTAGGTTGTTCAGAGCAAATGTTCTGTTGCTACAGTCCGCGTAGTAGCAGTGACTGGCAAAGTGGCTGAATGTTCATCTGCTGATCTTGATGTCAACTTAACTTGTCATCCTGCCCTAAAAACGGGGCAGGGGACTTCATCTTGCTTTGCTTTCTTTACATAAGGGCATCTGAATTATTTCATTCCCAAATGACCGAAATGAAACACAAAGATAAAACTAAAGACAAAATAGCAGCTTTTGGGGGGTACTTAGCCCTAGCTCATGGAGAATTTGCAACCTATGCTTTTAATAAATGAATTCTAACCATATAATCTTTAGAAGCTCTACTGTTTCTCTTAAACATGGTTGTGATTCTTAGCTGTCTTTAGCATGGCAAAAGGTAAATTCAGGCAAAAGACCTGAATTCACAGAATGCCACTCACTCTGGTCCTATCTAATGGTGTCTAGGAAAACAAATAAAACTGTGTATCAAATTAGGAGGGGAAAATATTCAGGAATGAAAGTAGGGAGTTAGTCCTTGGGAGCTGTTTTCCAAGAAGTGAATGTGACTCTGGCTAGTTGTACCATTTTATTTATTTGTTTGTTGGTGGAAACACTGAAAATAAAAATAAAAGTGATCCTTTTGTGATCCTGTTTGGCCGTGACAGATTCCTTCAGCATTGCCATAGTAACTGAAAGAAGTGCATTTATGAATAGACTTAGATTTCTAAGGCTTGAGTTTTCTGCCAAGAAGAGAACACAGGGTGGAGAAAACAGAGGAAAGTCAAGGCAAAGGGAAAGAAAACAGATTGAGGTGTGATTTCCCAGCTCTCTCATTTGGACAGTGCCTGCCCACACCAGGTCAAGCCAACTCACCTTCTTGGGCCTCCTTAGATTTTTAGATGTTGAAATTAGTCCTCCTTCAGCAGAATAAATCTAGGCAATTTCTTCAGCACCTTTTGATGCCAGAAAGGGGAAAGCAATACTCAGGATTATAAAAATTTATGCCTAAGAAAAAGCGAATCTCCTCAAACATGGTTGCATAAGGACATGGAACAGGTATCCTTTACCCACTCATCTGTCATTGGACATTTAGGTTGACGCCATATCTCAGCTATTGCAAATAGTGCTTTGATGAACATTGGGGTCCATGTATTCTTTTGAATTATGGTTTTCTTAGGGTATATTCCCAGCAGTGGGATTGCTGGGTCAGATGGCAGGATTGATATATAGACACTGTTGCTGCTGCTACTGCTAAGTCGCTTCAGTCGTGTCTGACTCTGTGTGACCCCATAGATGGCAGCCCACCAGGCTCCTCTGTCCCTGGGATTCTCCAGGCAAGAATATATACACTACTATATGTAAAATAGATAGCCAGTGGGAATCCTCTATAAAGCAAGGAAGCTCAGCTCGGTGCTCTGTGATGACCTAAATAGGTGGGATGGGGTTGGGGATGGGAAGGATGTCCAAAAGAGGGGGATATATGCATACATATAGCTGATTCACTTCATTGTACAGCAGAAACTAACACAACATTGTAAAGCAATTATACTCCATTAAAAAAAAAAGGTTGGGGGGGCTTGGAAAAGAGCTGTGGCCAGGCAAGTAACACATTTCATAAGTAAAATGACCTCTGTTAAAGAAAAATCACCCAGCCACCTTATCCTACTTTTTATTTGGTAAGTGACTTGAGAAATATTTCTCCAAACAATAATAAGAAAATAAACAATGGAAGAGAGATGATAGATGGTAACTGTTGTGTTGGAGAGAACAATGTGGTGGGGACCACACTCTAGAGCGAATCGGCCTAAGATGAGCAGTTAGTTTCTGACTTGAGGAATATGAGCTCATTGTTGCCAGATCTTCCTATTTTTCAAGAGGAGCTGGAAGTCAGAATTTTTACATGAAATCTTCTGATATTTTCATTATGCTCAAAGATTTTAAAATGCAATTAAGCTCAATGAAATATGCCAGGAATTATATTTAGTTCATTGATGAATGGTTCATGACTCCCAAAGTCTGACTCTAAACTCAGAATTGTGTCTCTAGAGCACAAGCCAGTGATAACAAGGAAGTGACCGGAGCTGAGGGAGATTCAGGAGATGGAGAGAGGCAGAGGGGATGATGTCATCCAAAGCCTGGAAGAACTAGGACCATGCTGAAAGACAGACACCACCAGTCTCCGGGGCTTGAGGTAGGAAACAGATACCTTGGGCTTCCCATCTGAATATTTAATATTTTTGAGTGCCTACACTATGTGAGAAACCGCTAGACAGGAATCCTCCTAGGCTGCTGGGTTTTCCAGTTTGATTCTAGTGTGTGTGATTTAAATTTTTATTAAGAAATAATAAACACATTAGGATTAGACATAGACATATAGGATTATATGTAGCATATACATAAAGTTTAAGGAATCATAATAAAATGAATGTTTTATCCATCCATCTCCCACTTTAAGAAACAGACCATTGTGAGGATTTTTGAGGCTCTTTGTAAGCCTTTCCTCAATCGCATCCCTCTCTCCTGGCCAGATGTAACCCTTGAATTGTGTGAAAATACCTCCCTTGCTTTTTTTCCCTTTAGTTTTTATATTCTTGTGTGGTTATTTACATTTGTTTATATATGGTTACTTCTACTATAGTTGTTTATAGTATAACATACTATATACACTATATATAATTTATCTGTGTGTGTACTCAGTTGCTCAGTCGTGTCCAACTCTTTGCAACCCCATGGACTCCTCTGTCCATGGAATTCTCCAGGCAAGAATACTGGAGTGGGTTGCCATTTCCTACTCCAGGAGGTCTTCCCAGCCCAGGGATCAAACCCACGTCTCTTGCATCTCCTGTATAGGCAGGTGGATTCTTTACCACTGCACCACCTGGGAAGCCCCATAGTTTATCTCCTTTAGAGTATATACTCTATTTTCTCTCTCAAGTATAGAGGATATACTCTAAAGTATGTATTACATATATTATGTATTAGGGGTGCCACAAGAGGGGCACACAATACACAATAGGGGTGTATACATAATATATATCATATTATATATAATATATATAATACATTGTATAATATTTAGTGTATTTAAATTATTGTAAATAAAATATTTTAGTATAATACACTAAATATACAGTATAATATTTTTAGTATAATATCATATGCATGCAGGGGTGCGTGCTAAGTCACTTCAGTCATGTCCAACTCTTTGCAACGCTATGGACTATAGCCAGACAGTCTCCTCTGTCCATGGGATTCTCTGGTCAAGAATACTGGAGTGGGTTGCCATGCCCTTCTCCAGGGGATCTTCCCAACCCAGAGACTGAACCTGCATCTCATGCACCTTCTGTACTGCAGGAGGATTCTTTACTGCTGAGCCACTGGGGAAGCCTATATAATATTGTGTACATATAGTATATTTGTTTACAGTTTCAGTTTATAAATATTTCATTTTCCCCTTATTTGAATTGTACATAAATTGAATCGTACTCTATATTTCTCAGGCTTGCTTTTTTGTTGTCATTTAACAATATTTTAAAATTCATTCACGCTGACATTTATAAGCTGTACTATATTCTTATCACCATCTATTTATTCCATTGTATTATGAAGTGTGTACATCCATTCTCTGTTAGGAGTCATGTGAGTGTTTCTATTTTTTTTGCTGTCATGAACGATGCTGTTATGAATGTTTTAATCCATGCTTCCTATTTTAGTCGGAGTTCTCCACAGAAGCTGAACCAGTAGGGTATGTGCAGAGACACACCTCATTGTATTGTACTTTGCTTTACTGCACTTTGCAGATACTGCAGGTTTTCCAAATTGAAGGTTTGTGCATCCTTGCCTTGAGCAAGTCTATTGGCACCATTTTCCATCAGCATTTACTGGTTTCCTGTTTCTGGGTCACATTTTGGTAATTCTCATACTACTTCAAACTTTTACATTATTATTATATTCGTTATGGTGATCTGTGATCTTCAGTGTTATTACTATTGCGACTCACTGAAGGACAGATGTTTGTTAGCATTTTTTAGCAATAAAGTATTTTTAAATTGATATGTATTTATATTTTTAGACATAATACTATTGCACACTTTACAGACTACAGTATAGTCTAAACATCACTTTTAAATGCACTGGGAAACCACAAATTCGTGTGATTTGCTTTATGGTGGCTATCTGGAGCCAGAGAGAAAGAGGGAGAGAGGCAGAAACATACAGAGAAAGAGATGAAGAGAAATTGGTTCATGCAATTTCATGAAATTATGGCAACTGACATGTCCCAAGATCTGAAGTCAGTAAGCTGGAGACCCAATCTGAAAGGTGGCAGATGTTAAAACAAAAGAAAAGCTACCCATGTTTCATTTCATATCTGACAGCAGGAAAAGACCAACATCTTAGCTCAACTAGACAGGCAGAAGGAGTGCCCTTCTACCCATGGGAGGGCCGGCCTTATTTCCTATTCAGGCTCTCAACTGATTAAATGAGGACCACCCACATTAGGGAGGGCAATCTGCTTTACCAGTCTACCAATTCAAATGGTAATCTCATCCAAGAACACCCTCATAGACACACCTAAACAATGTTTGGTCACATATGTGGGCACCCTGTGGCCAGTCAAGTCAATAGATAAAATCAACCACCACATTTTCTGATCCACTTGTGCAAGAATTTCTCTAGGAAATATATACAGGAATATAATTGAAAAAGCATTGAGTATGTGCATATTAAATTTCAATTTGGTTTCCCAAGTAGTTGTACCAATGTACATTTCTACTAGAATGTTCCACATGGTTGCCAACATTTCTATCAGCCTTTTTGAAAATGTGGTGGATATGAAGTGGAACCTTACTGTATTTTTGATATGCATAAGCTAAACATCCTACTACGAAAGTAGAAATACAGAAGCAGAATATGCCCAAAGAAACTAAAAAGAAGGAAATAATAAAGAGAGGGGCAGAAAACAGTACAATATGTTTTTTTAAAATACAATAGCAAAGAGACAAAGATAGAGGTTTTTTAAAATATTCAAAAATATCTTCTAGGCAACATCATATAAGAGTCCCCATCAGTAGATAAGATAAGGAAAAAAAATCTTAAATTGTCTAAGAAAATAACTGCTGTTATTCACATATGGTCTGATTGTCTGCATCAGTTCAGTTCAGTTCAGTCACTCAGTCGTGTCTGACTCTTTGCGACCCCATGAATTGCAACAGGCCTCCCTGTTCATCACCAACTCCCGGAGTTCACCCAAACTCATGTCCATCGAGTCGGTGATGCCATCCAGCCATCTCATCTTCTGTCGTCCCCTTCTCCTCCTGCCCCCTATCCCTCCCAGCATCAGAGTCTTTTCCAATAAGTCAACTCTTCACATGAGGTGGCCAGAGTACTGGAGTTTCAGCCTTAGCATCATTCCTTCCAAAGAAATCCCAGGGCTGATCTCCTTCAGAATGGACTGGTTGGATCTCCTTGCAGTCCAAAGGACTCTCAAGAGTCTTCTCCAACACCACAGTTCAAAAGCATCAATTCTTCAGCACTCAGCCTTCTTCACAGTCTAACTCTCACAGCCATATATGACCACAGGAAAAACCATAGCCTTGACTAGACAGAATTTAGTCGGCAAAGTAATGTCTCTGGTTTTGAATATGCTATCTAGGTTGGTCATAACTTTTCTTTCAAGGAGTAAGCGTCTTTTAATTTCATTTAAGCAGATAAAATTCAAACTTTATAAAAACACTAAAGTGAAAACTAAAAGTGTTATTCGCTCAGTCGTGTCTGACTCTTTGTGACCCCATGGACTGGAGCCTGCCAGGCTCCTCTTTCCATGTAACTTCCCAGGTAAGAATACTGGAGGGGTTTGGCATTCCCTTCTCTGGGAAATCTTCCCAACCCAGGGATTGAACCTGGGTCACCCGCATTGCAGGCGGATTTTTTACCATCTGAGCCAAAAGATACTAATGAAGATGTAAATAATATAGAAACGCATCATGTTCTTGGATCCTAAGATGTAATATTCAATATACAGATTTCATAAGACTTGGCAAACTGTTCCTATATATATATACACACATATACACATACATATACATAAACATATATATATAATATGAAAAAAGGGTGAGGAATAGCCAAAACGCTTTTAAAATTCTCCACCAGAAATCAAAACTTACTATCACAGAATGGCTAGCCCGTGCTCTCCTCTGCCTGTTCAAACTAGATGTGCTCAAGTTCCAGCAATATTCAGGTCACAACTTCCCAGCATGTATTCTTTCCCTGGCCCCCCAGGATCTCACCCTATGAATGTGCAGCTTAATTTTCAGTCATTAACTGAAAAAGAACACTAAGAATTTTCCTGGAGCTCTTGTCTACTTAACTGCTCTCTGTTACTCTGTCCATCAAATTCCAGCTGTTTTTCATCTACCTAAACAACAAACTCTGTCTTTTGCAGAGAGACTACTACAGCTCCCTTTTTTACCTAAGGACTGTGTCTCTAGGTAAGAAGGCTTGTGAGGCTCAACTTGCTTATACCTTTCTTCTTCTGTTGTTTAGTTACTCAGATGTGTCTGACTCTTTGCAACCACCTGAGCTGTAACTTGCCAGGCCCCTCTGTCTATGGGATTTCCCAAGCAAGAATACTGGAATGGGTGGCCATTTCCTGCTCCAGGGGATCTTTCCATCCCAGAGATCAAACCCACATCTGCTGGATTGGCAGGAGGATTCTCCCCGCTGATTCGCCTGGGAAGCCCATCCTTCCTGTAGAGGATCCAGTTGCTACTGTCCAATGACTGAAAACAACAGTTCAGATATTTTGTTCTGTTTTTCAGTTGTTCATAGCATTAATGTTATTATGGTACCAGTTAGCCTATCATGCCATGAGTCTAGAAATCTGAAAACTTCTTTTCTAGCTGGTATGGCAAGACATCCCAGGTTAATCTGGTAAATTTTTGGCAGCAGTTCTGGCATTTGTTTTTTCTCGTAAGAAACCCTGGTTCCTTAATGGAAAATGGTATTTGAAGGCCACAATCAGGATGAGAGGAATTCATTGCTACTGAGTTATTTTTGTTTCTAGAGCAAAAGTCCTCTCAGTTCCCTGGACTAAGATCAACCTATGTTTGTATCTACTGTGCTGTGCTAAGTCGCTTCAGTCGTGTCCAACACTTTGTGACTCTCTGGACTTTAGCCCACCACGCTCCTCTGTCCATGGGATTCTCCAGGCAAGAATACTGGAGTAGGTGGTCATGCCCTCCTCCAGGGGATCTTCCTCACCCAGGAATGGGACCCATGACTCATATGTCTCCTGCTTTGGCAGGTGGGTTTTTTTTTCATTAGCACCACCTGGGAAGCCCAGTATGTATCTACACCTATAGCTATATCTAGACACACAATGAATCATACTATTTTCTATTGAATCCACTCTATCAGACTTTTTACCCTATTTATCTACCAACATTTATATTATTAAGACCATCAATGGGCTTTCCTGGTGGTCCAGTGGTTAAGAATCTACCTGCCAATGCAGGGGACACTGGCTCAATCCCTGATCTGGGAAGATTCCACATGCCCCCCGGGCAACTAAGTCCATACCCCACAACTACTGAGCCTGCACACCCTAGAAGCTATGCTCCACAACAAGAGAAGCCTCCTCAACGAGAAGGCCCCCACCTCGCACCCCAAAGAAGAGTAACCTCCACTTACCGCAATTCGAGAAAGCCCATACACAACCGTGAAGATCCAGTACAGCCAAAAATACATAAATAAATAAATCTTTTTTTAAAAAGGTCACCAATGTCCCATTTTCTAAATCCCATAGTCAATCTTCAGTCTTTCATTGTTTTCAGCGTATCAGAAACTTCTGACACAGTAGATTTCTCTCCCTCCTTTTTGAAATACTTCATTCCTTTATCTTCTGTGACACATCCCTTTCTACTCATCATCACCACATGGAGAGTCCAGGGTGGCTCATATTTAACATGTCCAAATATGGACTCTTGATTTCCCTTCTGAAATTTTCTCCTTACACAGTCTTCTTAATCTCAATAAATACTAACTCCACCCTTCCAGTTTCTCAGATCAAAACCTTGGAACAAGTCTTGACTCTGTTCTTTATTCCAGACCCCAAATTCTGTCCATCAAATTTAATTTTTATGGCTCTATCTTCAAAATATATCTAGGATCTGACCACCTTTCACCACTTCAATCACCACGATCCTGGTATAAGTTACCATTATTTCTCAAGTAGATTATTGCAATAATCTCCTAATTTGTTGCTCTATTTCCACACTTTGCCCTTAGGCAAGAATAAGCCCATTAAAATGTAAGCTACCTCATTCCATAGCACAAGCACACTCAAAACTCTTCAGCTTCTTCCTGTCTTTGCAATATGGGCCTCCCTGGTGGCTCAGTGGTAAAGAATCTGCCTGCTAATGCAGGAGACTTGGGTTCTACCCCTGGATTAGGAAGGACCCCTGGAAAAGGAAATGGCAACCCACTCCAGTATTCTTGCGTGGAGAACTTTAGGGACAGAGGAGTCTGGCAGGCTATAGTCCATGGGGTCACAGAAGAGTCAGACGTGACTTAAGCGACTAAACAGCAACAACAACCTTGCAGAGTAAATGACCAATGTTATCAAAATGGCCCACAAGATTGCATGTATCACTCCTCCAACTTTATTTTCTTTCCCTCTGCCCTCACCGACTCTACTCCACCACTCTGCCCTCCTCGCTATTCCTTGAGCATGTCAAGGATGCTTCTGTACTAGGAGTCTGAACTTGCTACTCCTACCACCTCGAGTACCCTTTTCCCATATATCTTTTTTTCTTTTTTAGGTCATCCTTTCCATAGCATTTGTCACTGTCTATGATAACATGTGTTTTACTTATTTATAGGTTTATTGTTTATTCTTTGTCCCTATATGCAAAGGAAGTCAAGGAGAATACCTGGAATACTACAGGAATTTAATACATATTTTGTTTAAAAAATGAGCAAACAAGTTTACTGAGCACCTATTATGTGCCAGAGACTGCGCTACTTGCTAACCCCTGTATATAACATATAAACCCCTCCCCATAAAGAGAAGTAGGAGAAGCAAATTATAAATTTCCTTATAAAGCCCCTGACACTGTTTTTGCACTTCCATGCACCTAGGCTATTGGTATTCCCACACATTTCTTAAAGTTTTATATGTGAGTACCTTTTGACTTTTGAGAAAATCATGCTCTAAAAATAGTCTAGAGGGCCAGCTCTGAGAAAACCAATTTGGGGGTTGATACCACCTCTCTCTGTGGCTTTGGGTGAATCCAAGAACCTTTCTGCTTCTGTTTCCCCAGCTGTAAAATAGAATTAATAGTTCTGGCTTCATGGGAGTCTTTTGAGGATTCTTTCATTCATGTAGTAATATTTATTGAAAATGGTAAGTGCTAAGTAGTATTATGCCTAATTAATTAGGTCCTCATCTCCCTGGTGTAGGTTATGGTGTCTGGCTGGTCATTAATAAAATATGCTGGAAGCTTTGCAGATTTTCCTTTCAGAGCTCTCCTGATGGCTGCACAAGCAGAGCACAGATTGGGCATTGAACCTTGTAGTTAAATACATACAGCTGTTTGAGTTCCACTGCGCTCACATTTATTTAGTTCTCAGACAATACAAAATTGGAAGGTGCTGAAAACACAAGTTAAGAAAGAGATATACTACAGAGAACTCTAGGGTGGTTAGCAATAAAGCCAGGAAATAAAATTAAGACTCAATTTGGATTTGCCAGATAATACTAACGGAAATCCTAATACCTCCACTGAAAATCTGAGTGGTAGTGAGATCATAGTGAAATAATAAACAATAGTATAACTAGTTGTTATGGATGACATTATAGAAGAAATTGTATAAGGATATTGGATAAAACATCACTTATGGATGAAATTTATATTATTGTTACAACACATCACAGGAGAAGATACTTTTCAGAGACTATTCTTATAGTCTCTGAAACTGTTATTGTTTGAGTTTCCCAGAAAGAAGAGTCTTTGTGGTCTTATTTTGAAATCTAGTGCAATCTCAGACAGTAGGAGTGAGCATAATTAGAGGGAAGAACAGAAGGAAGGAAAAACAATACTATGGTATGTTACTGAGGTAGCTATTGCTGTATGCAATTGATTGCTCAGTCCATGGGACCATGCTCCTTCAGACCTTCTCAGGAAACACAACAAAGCTGTACCATTTCAGTACTTAGACCATACATTCATTCACACATTCCCACAATCATGAGCCTTCTAATCCTTTCTTCCCTACCATGCCAAGAAAGATCTGCTGTCTTCATTTCTTGTTGATCATCATTACATACAAGTTTCAAGGAGCCATCCTGATAAACTATTAGAGCTGGTTCCAGGGATCCTTGACAGAATACTGAATCCTAAATGATCCGTGCCAATAAAATCTCCCGTGTTAAGGCTTATATTCCACCCCTTCCAATTCTCCTTCTCTCCCTGCAAATCAGAACATAAAGTGAAAGTGACAGTGCTAGTAACTCAGTTGTGTCCAACTCTGTGCAACCCTGTGGACTGTAGCTCACAAGTCTCCTCTGTCCATGGAATTCTCCAGGCAAAAATACTGGAGTGGGTAGCCAGTCCCTTCTCCAAGGGATCTTCCTGACCCAGGGATAGAATCTGGGTCTCCTGCATTGCAGGCAGATTCTTTACCACTGGAGCGACCAGGGAAGCCTAATGTTATCTAAAAATATTGTTTAATATTGGGTTGGCCAAAAAGTTTGCTCAGATCT
The DNA here is from genome assembly GCF_014754425.2 of Oryx dammah. Lineage (NCBI taxonomy): Eukaryota > Metazoa > Chordata > Mammalia > Artiodactyla > Bovidae > Oryx > Oryx dammah. The sequence goes on along the minus strand of NW_024070213.1, from coordinate 33,419,731 downwards.
AACCCTAACTCTAACATGTTGATACAATCTGCTACCGAATGTCTGTTACTGAATCATTGTCTGCACTTGCATTCACCCAGTCTGTTGTTATTTTCACACATCATACTACTTAGCACTTAACATTTTCACATGTCTGAAACCTTTTCTTATAATTCTGTCCACCCTTGGCTGGATTCCCCACCCCACCCCACCCCCAAAGGATATCCTCAGTATCCTTTGTCAGTTCCTCTTCATCAACTCGTCCCTTAAATTACCATATTTCCAAGAATCCTTCCTTGGGCACCTTGTTTTTTCTTCCTTCAATAAATAGGTGCTATGTGTCCTCATATAAACCTCTGACACCTCTGATGTCAACAACCAGATCCCAACTCTTCATCTGTAACCCAGAGCACTCAGAGAATTCCAGCTCTCTGATTTCAATTCTCTGCTGAACATCTTTACTTGGATGTCACATAGGCCCCTCAAATGGAATATATCCCAAACAAACCCAACCTTCTTTTCTTTCCAATCCTATCTTCTGCTGTTTCCATATTTTGATGAGTGGGTCTCTTAGGGAACCGTCTACCCAAATCAAAGATCTAGGGAAAAAAAAATTTGGATGTTTTTCTTCTCTCGTGTATGTAAACCTCCAAAGGATTCTAAATCCTAAAAAAAAAAAAAAAAAAAAAATTGTACTCAGTTATGTCAGGATTCACACTTCACAAACAGATTTTTTTAGAAGTAAATTCATTATGCCTCAAAACTATTTTTTAAGTCAATGCCCAACATGTAGTTACCTCTAGTCATTGATTTTCTGTCTTATTATCACTCCCATATTGGCTTATTCTTTCTTCAATTAACTCAGACCTTCACTTCTCCCCTATCCTCTATATCAGCGATTCCACAAACCCTGAGTCACAGACTGGTACCAGACTGTGGCCCATTAAGAACTGGGCTTCACAGCAGGAGCTGAGTGGTGGGCGAGCAAGCGAAACTTCATCTGTATTTATAGCTGCTGCCCATCATTCACACACCCCCATCAATGGAAAAATTGTCTTCCACGAAATCAGTCCCTGGTGCCAAAAAGGTTGGAGATTGCTGCTCTAAACCCTCCCACTTTACCCTCTGGGACTGAGCGTCATAAAGAAAAAAATTTCAAGACATCACCAAGGTCTTCAAAAAGTATTTCCCATACTTCCTTCGCCGTATCTGAAATCTCTCTCTTACTAAAGTATATACCTTTCCCTACAATTCTGCACCGACCCTGCAATTCTTCTTTGTCATCTACATACCTCAGGGTTGAAATGTTTCCCCGTATCCCTGGTTCTTAGCACTAAACTCTGCACATAGTTGAAATAAATATTTTGATTGAATGGACCCATCCCCCTTCCCTGTCTGCACCTGCCTTAATTCAGGTGTGCGTGTATCAGCTATAACTTAGAAGACTGAAAGTATGGTTGATCCTCATTATTTGTGAGTTCTCTACTTGAAAATTACCCTCTTTGCCCAAATTTGTTTATAACCCCTAAAATGAATATTTCCAGGCTTTCACAGTTGTTCCTGGATGTACTCAGAGTGGTGAAAAATTCGAGTCTCCCAGTGAGCAGTGAGCATTTTCTCAGCAGAGACTGAATGAAGCAGAGTTCTTCTCAGACTGTAAACAAGTTTCCTTTTGGCAGTCTATTCACTGCCACAGTTTTTGCATTTTTGTGCCTTCTTTTTTTTTTTTTTTGGTGATTCTGCTGTTTAAAATGACCAGCATAGTACAGAAGTGCTGTCTAGTATTCCCAAGCACCAGGAGGGCTCTGGTGTTAGAACAAGCACGATTCAGGCATGAATAACATTGCTGTTGGCCATCATTTCAATGTTAATCAATCAACAGCAGGGTACATTCAGAAAAGGAAGATGAAATGTGTTGATCTGTACAGGAGGTCCTCCAGAAAGTGCTACAGTACCATCTACAGTACATGATGAGGCTATGGAAAAGATGGAAAAGTGGATATATTTGTGGATTCATGAGATGATGACTGATTTTATGTGTTTATTTTGTAAAGATTTATTTCTTTAATTTTATTTTTGGGCTGCGGTGGTCCTCGTTGCTGCACGTGGGCTTTTTCTAGTTGCGGCAAGTGGGGGGCCACTCTTTACTGCAGCGTGCAGGCTTCTGGTTGCAGTGTCTTCTCTTGGTGTGGAGCACAGGCTCTAGGCACACAGGCTTCAATAGTGGCAGCGTGTGGTCTTGATGGTTAGAGTTCACAAGCTCTAGAACACCGGCTCAGTAGTAGAGGCATGCAGGTTTAGTTCCTCTGCAGCATGTGGGATCCTAGTTCCCTGACCAGGGATCGAACCCACGTCCCCTGCATTGGCAGATGGATTCTTAACCACTGGACCACCAGGGAAGCCTTACAATTTTAAAAAAGCATGGTGGACAACAATGTTGTGAGGCTGAAAGCCAAAGAAAGAATAGTCACATTAGTCACATTAAACCCTTCTCAGCTAGAAATGCTGCCTATAATTGAGCTTTTTTCCCTCTTGTGATGAGACTTTTTTTACATTGCAGTATTTGCTGTTGTTGTTCAGTTGCTAAGTTGTGTCTGACTCTTTGAGATCCCATGAACTGCAGCCTGCCAGGCTTCCCTGTTCTTCACCATCTCCCAGAGTTGGCTCAAACTCATGTCCATTGAGTCAGTGATGCCATCCAACCATCTTGTCCTTTGTTGCCCTCTTTACCTCTTGCCCTCAATCCTTCCCAGCAGCAGAGTCTTTTCCAATGAGTTGACTCTTCACATCAGGTGGCCAAAGTACTGAAGCTTCAGTCCTTTCAATTAATATTCAGAGTTAATTTCCTTTAGGATTGACTGGTTTGATCTCCTTGCTGTCCAAGGGACTCTCAAGAGTCTTTTCCAAACCACAGTTCAAAAGCATCAATTCTTCATAGATTTATAATACCATGTTTCAGGTGTACAGCACAGTGATTCAGTTATACATACATACATATATATATATTTATCTTTAAGATATGTATTATATAAGGTATCTTTAAATATAAATACATATAAAGCCAGGCTATTTATTGATTGGTTGGTGAAAATGTTGTGACCAGAGGCTTGCAAGGAACCTAACCCTGTACTTAACCTTGAGCCAATGACTCAGGGTTCACTAATTTATTGTTTGCAGTGACTTTCTAGAGCAAACTACTGCAAACAATGAAAACCAGTCCTAATGCCCCCAGCCTGGCCCCACTGTTGCTTGAGGGATCTTTCTAAAATGAAAATCTAATGATGTCATTGCCTAGTTTTAATGCTTCAAGGCTCACATAGCTTTCAGGATAAAGCTCAAATTCCTTAGTTTAGAATACAACTCAGGCCTCATTTCCTATCAAAGCTACCACACACATTATCTTTTCTCCCAGTTATCAGAATGTCCTGAGTTTTCACCAATTCTTCTGTGCTCATTAGATCTTCCCATAAATTTACACATGCTGTTTCCTCTGCTCCAAAGGCCCTTCCTGCCAACCCCCTACTTCCCATTTCAGGTAATGCCTATTCATCTTTCTAATCTTATCTGGAGTGCACTTTTCTCTGGGCTTTCAGTGACCCTCCAGCCTCATCCAGGTGCTCATTTTCTTTGCACCAGGAATACCTCTAGTATATAGCACACACTGTGAGTCTCAGTTTTCCTAATTCTTTCTCTCTCACTGGACTAAAAAGTGTTTCAGACCAAGAATCATGTTTTTCAATTTTTTTCTTCCTAGTACCAAGGACAGTGCCTGACATATTTAGCATACAGCCCAAACTAATTATTTATTCCTGTTGTTCAGTCACTAAGTCGTGTCTGACTCTTTGTGATCCCATGGACTGCAGCACACCAGACCTTTCTGTCCCTCAGGATCTCCCAGAGTTCACCCAAGTTCATGTCCACTGAATCAGTGATGTCATCCAACCATCTCATCCTCTGCTGGCCTTTCCTCCATTTGCCTTCAATCTTTCCCAGCATCAGGGTCTTTTTTGATGACTGGCTCTTCGCATCAGGTGGCCAAAGTACTGGATCTTCAGTTTCAGCATCAGTCCTTCCAATGAATATTCAGGGTTGGTTTCCTTTAGGATTGATTGGTTTGATTTCCTTGCTATCCAAGGAGATGGTGGGTTCCAACATTTTCCTGTCAATAGTTGTTCAGTGGCTAATTTCGATTTTGGTATTCTTGCAGGAGAAGATGAGCACAAGTCCTTCTACTCCACCATCTTGAAAGAATAAGTAAAACTATTTATATATTTAATGAATTCAAAATGAATAAATGAATGACTAGCTTTGAAATCTACTCTCTTCAAATATTTGAGGAACTTTCATGCTAAATATTTTATGTTCATATAACTCTCAGTAAACATGTTCGCTAGAACTTTTTTCCTGTCTTCTTTCCAAGACGCATCCTGGGTCCCACCCAGTTGTTCAAAAGTTCATTTTAAACTATGGTATGTCTAGAACACTGTGAGCCATACATGAGGAATGGTACAAAGTAGGTAGAGTAAAATGGTCTTTTATTTCCCTTGATTAGTGTACATCAAGTAAAAGTGAAAAAATAAATGAATGAGTATGAATGCAGCCTTAGGACTTCTTCTGAGACTTCCCTGGTGGTCCAGTGGTTAAGAATCTGCCGCCAATGCAGGGGACACAGGTTTGATCTCTGGTCCAGGAAGATTCCATGTTCCACGGAGCAACTAAACCATAATTACTGAAGCCCAAGACCCTAGAGCCCTTGAGCCACAACTACTGAGCCCACACCTAGAGCCTGCGCTCTGCAACAAGAGAAGCCACTGCATTGAGAAGCCTGAGCACCACAATGAAGAATAGCCCCTGTTTTCAGAAACTAGAGAAAGCCCATACTCAACAATGAAGACTCAGGGCAGCCAAAAATAAATTAATTACAAAAAAGATTTCTTTTTCCTCCCACTTCTTTTTGTCCACATTATCATTCTGCTGACTCCTATTGATGTTGCTGTTAATTAAACTTGATTTTTCACATAGATTGCCAGTAAGCCAAATATTAATACGTGCTTGGAAGATTATAGTTTTCAGTTCTGAATGCATGATTTGCACTTAATCCCTAGTTAATTTTACCCAAGAGGTGTGGTCCATTGTTACACTTTGTACATGCTATTCAATATGAATTCTTTTGGATGAAGCATTAGTTATCCTTTTCAATTTCATGAAATATGTATTTACCCAAATCATTGACAATAATATTAAATAGACACAAGTACCTTGGCCTTGGTTTTATATCTGAAATTTGCCAAAATTATTTTAGAACAATTATTTACTTATTTAGAAATCCTCCTGACTGTATTATCAACTGAAGTGACGTGAAAGTTGCTCAGTCGTGTCCGACTCTTTGTGACCCCATGGACTATACAGTCCATGGAATTCTCTAGGCCAGAGTACTGGAGGGGGTAGCCTTTCCCTTCTCCAAGGGATCTTCCCAACTCAGGGATCAAACCCAGGTTTCCCACATTGCAGACAGATTCTTTACCAGCTGAGCCACAAGGGAAGCAACTGACCCAAGTGTATATATACAGTTCATAAAAGAGGCTGTGCAGTATAGCAGCAGAGTATAGGCAAGGAGCAGAGCTGTATTCAAATCTCATCTCTACACTTACTAGCTGACAACTCTGGCAAGTGACTTAACCTCTGTGAGCCTCACTTTCCTCATCTTAATTCAGAGATATTGTGAATTACCATGGCTTTTGTAAGCATTAGAGATGTGTGTGCTTAGTTGCTTCAGTCGTTTCTGACTCTTTGCAATCCTATGGACTGTAGCCCTCCAGGCTCCTCTGTCCATAGGATTCTCTAGGCAAGAATACTGGAGTGGGTTGCCATGCCTGCCTCCAGGGGATCTTCCCAAGCCAGGGATCAAACCCACATCTCCTATATTTCCTGCATCGTAGGCAGATTCTTTACTGTTGAACCATCAGAGAAACATTAGAGTTAAATGAACAAGAAATTCTTACCACAGTGTGTGGCATATAGTCCATAAATGGCTAAAATGAGAGAATTGTTAGATGTCCTCCTGAAATCTAGATCTCTACGACATCATATTGAACTTCAACTAGTAAACACATCAAAAAACAAAAACAAAATCTAATAAGTCTAGCATTCAACCCATTGAATCAACCTGCCTCCTGATCAGTTTTTGCTACCTCAAGTATTACAAAGATCCTTTCAGCACAAAAATCGTAGGATGAGATCATCTGTTGCTCTGGTCCAGTTGATTATTGCTTATAGTCCACTCCTCACCAAATAGTCAGAGGAAGATATGCATTTTGCATCACATTATTAGCACATGATAATGACCAAGGACGGTACACATGCACTATTTTTCTGAATTACTGATAGATGTTTGCATCCACTCTATTTCCAGCCTGACATTAGCAGGCTTTTGCTAATTTTAACATTCCTGCTAGCGCACTCCCAGAGTCTTGTATCTTTTTATCATTCAAGTTGGCTGCTTGCTTTGAAGTTCTTTTTTTTCAGCTCATCCTAATTTCACCCCTAGCAAGTAGATACATACAACTGGAGGACAAGTACCGATTTGATCTTGCTTTTGTTTTAGTTTGCTTCTTTATTTTCATTTTTTGGGGGGAGCTGCCGCTTCTCATAACTTGCAGGATCTTAGTTCCCTGACTAGGAATTGAACCCAGGCCCTCAGCAGTGAAATTGCCTTGTCTTAACCACTGGGTCACCAGCGAATTCCCTACTTTGTTTCTTTAAATCACTATCAATCCCACTTCCCTGCCTCATCTTGTTCCTAACAACATCCAAGAGGCACCTTGGTATGGTTTCAGCACAAATCCAGACTGAATCCCAAAGATTGCCATGTTATTCCCTAAGTCCTTTCAAAATACCTTTTTTTCAAAATTTTTAAATTTATTTTTAATTGAAGGATAATTGCTTTACATGTTGTGTTGGTTTCTGTCATGTATCAACATGAATCAGCCATAGGTATACACATGTCCCCTCTGTCTTGAACCTCCCTCAAAACAGCTTTTAAAATCTCAGATTTTCCTGGGGATCGTGGATGAGTTCAGTGTTCTGTTGTGCTCATGATACACCATTTTCCACTTGTATAAAATCAGAACATTTACCTATTTCCCGTCTTCTGTCATCATATGTCTTTTCTGCAAATACTCAATGGCTGCTGCTGACAGTATTTCTGAGATCACACCTGTAAATTCCCCCAGGTTCCTGGGGATAATTTCCTTGAATCTAGGGACTTGAATTTATTCAAAACAGCTAGGCGCTCTCTCATCATCTCTTCACTTAATTTGGGCATTATTTTCCTCTTAACCATGTTTGTTCTACTCTTTTCAGTTTAAATATCATTTTCCTTGATAGAGAAAATAGAAGCAAATTAGGAGATGAGAAGTTTTTTTTTTTTTCCTTACTGTAATCTGTTAGCATAATAAGATGAAAATCAAACACCAAGCCCATTTTTACCTTGTTCCTTTTTCACTCTAAGAGAGATTTGAAAGGTTTTTTCCCTCTAGTCTTGGCTATTTTACACTTAACTTACTCTGAAGCTCAATTTGCTTGATGCAATTCTCTGTCTTTATTTTTCTGTTTTGTTTTCATTTTTGGTTATGTGTCTTTCTCTCAAACTTTTACGTGGTTTTAAACATGAACCCAACAAAACTCCCCATGCAGCCTAACTAGTTGTGCTTATATAATTAAATATTAAATTTGAAATGTTTACATTTGAGCGTGTCCCTATCCTCACCAATTTGAGCCACTGAAGCTGATTAATCTGTGGTGGGGTTGCCATTCAGAATATAAGCTGCCTCTAGACCAAGTCATGTAAGCCAGGGTGACAAGCTGGCTGGAAGTCTATTTAGCGTGAGACTGAGGAGTTCTGCATGTCAGCCTTGCCCAGGAAAAACTCTCTCATGAAACAGACTCTGTTCAGAAAAGGAAAAGCGATTCTGAGGACGATGTAGGGTGGTGGCTGTCACATGAATTCATTCCTGTCCTTATCTAGTTCTCAGGGAGAGACAGAGCTCTTAGCTGGGCCTATCAGATATATAGATAAACTTGGCTCACACTCCCAATTTCATGACATGAGAAAATCCAAATCTCTCTTTTAAAATATTTCTGTAAATTCCTAAAATTGGGTCATTTTCTGAATACTTCAAGAAGTGTGCGTATGTGTGTGTGTGTGTTGAGGGAGAAGCTGCAGAGCCTAAAATCTTTTGCAAGAAGCTTAGAAGTCAGACCCAGAGACATACGAGTTATCCTCATAAATGTGATACCTTTGAATTGACAAGAGCAGTGAGTCTGGGGCAGGAGCGAGTTCTACCTCTCTACACACAACCACAGACACATCCAGATAGCCACACACATACATGACCCTGGTGAATAGGCAAATGAATCACACAATGGGGACTTGATAAATATTTCTGATTGAATAAAATCATTCAAATGGATGACATGGATATAAGTATGTCCAGCAATACTTTATTTGGTTGTTACGAATTCTAAAATAACAAAATTCTCTTAACTCTTTTCTCCCAAATTCCCTGTGATGTCCGCCTGACCAGGTCACCCTCCCTTATATTCAGAATTAATTTCAGAGATGCAGCTCCCTCTGTCAGTACCTCCTCTTTCTGTGAAATGACACAGTCAGCAAGCAAGCCAAGAAATTATCCGGCATCCCACTTTTAGCAGAATGATTTTACTAGCAGCTCCCTTGATAACTGAAGTCTCAATACCACCACATTTGACCTCCTTGCCAGTTACTTTATGTGGGTTAGAATTATATTTAAGTGAATTTAGCATATTAGAATTAGAAATATTTTATTTGTCCTTGTTTTTCTTTTTAATTTTATTATGTCCAAAACATCTTCACATCATCACTTTTCTTTTTTTTTAATTTTTTAATTGGTGGAAAATTGCTTTATAATATCGTGTTGGTTTCTGCTGACAATGCAATCAGTCATAATATTTTATATATATATCCCTCTCACTCCTCCCCCATCCCACCCTTCTAGATCATCTCAGAGCACTAGGTTGGGCTCCCTGTGTTATTTAAAACTTCCCATTATCTGGGCTTCCAGGTGGCGCTAGTGGTAGAGAACCCACCTGCCAACGCAGGAGATGTAGGCGATGTAGATTCCATCCGTGGGAGCAGAAGGTCTCCTAGAGAAGGAAATGGCAACCCACTCCAGTATTCTTGCCTGGAGAATCTCATGGACAGAGGAGCCTGGTGGGCTACAGTCCACAGGTTGCAAGGAGTTGGACATGACTGAAGGGACTTACCATGCACTATTCTATGTACACATCTTCATTCTTCTATGTCATCCTATAAAATACTAGCTGTTACAAAGGAAATATCCAGTTCCTTATCCTGTTCATTTCTGCCTTATCCTTCACCAAGGAGTAAACTTCGTGTTGGAAGAAGTGCCTTATTATCTTCCAGGGCTCTTATTGGTCTCCCGATTTACCCACATTCAAAGACACTTGTGGCTCAGAGGTTAAAGCGTCTGCCTCCAATGCGGGAGACCTGGGTTTGATCCCTGGGTCGGGAAGATCCCCTGAAGAAGGAAATGGCAACCCACTCCAGTATTCTTGCCTGGAGTATCCCATGGACGGAGGAGACTGGTAGGCTACAGTCCACGGGGTCGCAAAGAGTCGGACACGACTGAGCGACTTCACCTTCACCTTCAAAGACACTTGTAAATGAAACTGTCTATCACCACAATCCCTACGTACCTTTCTGACAAATTTTAAGACACATCAAAACCTAAGTGGCAAGAGGTCTTTGGTAAAGTCTTCCATTTACTTCCTTTGAACTAGTTTTCATCCTTGTACATATTTCCATCACAAGACCTTTCATACTATTTCCTGATTCCTTTGTGCAAGGTATAAAAAAAAAATAGCATAATTCAAACATTTTCTCCTGGCTACTAAAGAGATTACTGGCCTAGCTAGATCTGTTTCTTTCCTTACTTCTAAGACTTTCTCTAGCAGGTTTAAAGCAGAATCAGGAAATAAGGATGTCTTGAAGCAAAATTTCATGGAGATTATGGAGTTGGGGCAGGGGGAGAAAGAAATATTCTCTGAGTTGGGAAGAAAAGCAGGAATGCCTGCAGTGAGAGTAAAATGGGTGAGAATGGGTTTTTTAGAAACAAAGATTGTACTTCATTTCTTAGAGTTTGAGAAACATAAGTTGACCCTCTGCAAAAGTGCTTTTTTGGTTATCTGACTATGCTTCTGTAATTGCTCCGAGACTGGATCACATGAGATCATGGTTTCCATAGGGTTACATTTTGTTTATCAGGCTGTTTGAGCTCTTCTATAAGCTCTTTAATGGGGAGGGGCTAAAACATTAATGTCTACATTCCACGTTCTTAGCCCATAATAGATATGTAATAAATATTTGTTGAGCTGAAAATAGAAGTGTTTTATTTAACAAATGAGGAAGTCAGGTGGTCCCTCAAATCTGTACATCTGTGCCCTTAGCAAGCCTGAAGTGCTTAAACCTTTAATGTCATCAACACCTCAATACAAAATTTTCTTTAAAAAATTTTATTTATTTATTTATTTATTTGGTTGGTATTGGCTGTGCTGGGTCTTTATTGCTGTGCAGGGCTTTTCTCTAGTTGTGGTGAGCAGGGGCTACTCTCCAGGTGTGATGCATGGGCTTCTCATTGCTGAGTCTTCTCTTGTTAAGGAGCACAGGCTGTAGCCAAGTGGCCATCAGTAGTTGTGGCTCCCAGGCTCTAAAACACAGACTCAATAGTTGTGATGCACAGACTTAGGTGCTCTGTGGCATGTGCAATCCTTTCGGACCAGGGATTGAACCTGTGTCTCCTGCATTGGCTGACAGATTCTTTTCCATTGATCCACCACTGAAGCCCCCAAATTTTCTTTAACTAATGCCACTTTGTTGCTGCTAATTTTACTGGAAAATAAATCAGAGGATCTTCTAATTTGATTCAACACTATGAAACAGCAAACAATTACAACAGGAGATTTAGGGAGACACATATAAGACCTTCTGATCCTAGGGCCAGTTAAGTATAATTGTTAAACCCATATGTCCTATGGCATACTGCTCCCTCCATCCAAGAAGTAGGTCTGTTATATAAATGACCTTTCTAGTCAGTTCAGTACAGATTCTATGCTCTAAAAAATTTAGGGTGCTCTTCTTCCCAGAAATATAAATGCAAAGATTTCTTTCAAGTACTAAACAGGAAAACAAAAGGAATAATAACAAAGTTCTGTATTTTTTTTCCTATGATGCAAACTTGAATTTTTAAAAACTATCCAGTATAAAAAAATTTTCACAAACTTATTTTGTTATTTGTTTGGTTCAACTCTGCTGGTACCTTTCCTATGAAAAGTGCAAATTTTTTTAGAACTAAAAATGACAAAATTTTCTCATAAAGTTAACTTTCTATCTTCCTCTTATTGGTGGTGAAAATTTGTAGTGATGAGAAGAATATGCATTTGAGTTTGGGGGACTTAAACATTCTTTTAGGCTAGGAATTTGAAATCTAGAGAGCCCCAAACAGAATTTTTCAAATAACATTGTTTTTAAAAAAGCAATCTAGACTTTTAGACACCTGTTCTAGCATACTTTCAGCCATACCCAATATTTCAGTATAATTCTAATTTTTCTAGAGCAAAAGTGTTAAGAAAGGTTTTCTATGCCTTGTCTGATGTTTTACCTTACACACAGTGAGAGGAGAAAATATTAATCACTCAAGTATTTACTGGGCTTCCCAGGTAGCACTAGTGGTAAAAGTCCACCTACCGAAACAGGAGATGCAGGAGACGTGAGTTCGATCCCTGGGTTGAGCCTGGAGGAGGGCATGGCAACCTACTCCAGCATTGCTGCTTGGAGAAACCCACGGACTAAGGAGTCTGTCTGGCTACAGTCCATAGAGTTGCAAAGAGTCAGACAAGACTGAAGCAACTTAAGCATGTATGCAGGTATTTACTGAATCTCCATTATGCACTGAGAATTATATGAAGGGTCATGAGAAATGCAAAAGACAAACAAAAAAAAGAAAATATTATTCCTGTCAGCCTTAAATTTATTGCATTGTTGCTATCAATTATAGAAAAACTATAGCTGCTTAGAGGCTAGAAATAATAATTATGCTAATGATAATTAATTATAATAATCATAATACAATCTCTCATTTGTTTCCAGTTAGTTTTCAGGAGTATTGTTCCACGTGTAGATGTATTTTTGATGTATTCATCGGGGAAGGTGAGCTCTATATCTTCTTATTCCTCCATCTTGTACAGGAACCCTATTTTTCATGATTGTTTGTTGCTGGCTGCAGCAGCAAGCCTTCTTTAAGAATCCAGGATGGTTTTTCCTGCCCTCTCCAGCAGGGAGGGTGGTCAATGGGCCTAGGCACCCACATTCAGAGAATTGGGTGGGCATTACCTGACCTTGAATGTGTTTGTCAGACAGGTATAGCACTTCAGAGATTACCAAAATATAACCGCAGTTATCCTCTTAACCCTATGTAAATTGCTGTTTCTTTCATTTTAGTGGTGGTGAAACAGGATTGTCTCAGCAGAATCTTTGAGTGACAGACACAAACTAATAGATATGTAGAGTAACATTAATCTGAGGGAAATTGTTTAAAAATTAGAATTTTTATAGCAAATTGAACAAGGATAATCTTATAGTAACACTGAAAGACTGTAATGTGCAAGAAATTTGAATGTGAGCAGATATACAGTATTAAAATGATAGAGTGGGACTTTCCTAATGGTCTAGTGCTTAGGAATCCACACTTCCAAAGAGGGGGCATGGGTTCAATCCCTGGACTGGAGACTAAGACCCCACATGCTATGCAGTGTGGCCAATTTTTTTTATTTAAAAATAAATGAAAAAATAAAGCAAAATAAGATGATAGAATGGTCAACCAAAATAGGAAATCCTCATTTCACTTTTTAAAACAATTTTATTTTTTATTTAAAAAATTTTTATTTTTACTTTATTTTACTTTATAATACTGTATTGGTTTTGCCATACATTGACATGGATCCGCCACGGGTGTACATGAGTTCCCAATCCTGAACCTCCCTCGCACCTCCCACCCTGTATCATCTCTCTGGATCATCCCCGTGCACCAGCCTCAAGCAACCTGTATCCTGTATCAAACATAGACTGGTGATTTGTTTCTTACATGATAGTATGCATGTTTCAATGCCATTCTCCCAAATCATCCGAACCTCTCCCTCTCCCTCAGAGTCCAGAAGACCATTCTATACATCTGTGTCTCTTTTGCTATCTCGCATACAAGGGTATCGTTACCATCTTTCTAAATTCCATATATATGTGTCAGTATACTGTATTGGTGTTTTTCTTTCTGGCTTACTTCACTCTGTATAATCGGCTCCAGATTCATCCACCTCATTAGAACTGATTCAAATGTATTCTTTTTAATGGCTGAGTAATACTCCATTGTGTATATGTACCACAGCTTTCTTATCCATTCATCTGCTGATGGACATCTAGGTTGTTTCCATGTCCTGGCTATTATAAACAGTGCTGCGATGAACATTGGGGTACAGGTGTCTCTTTCAATTCTGATTTCCTCAGTGTGTATGCCCAGCAGTGGGATTGCTGGGTCATAAGGCAGTTCTATTTGCAATTTTTTAAGGAATCTCCACACTGTTCTCCATAGTGGCTGTACTAGTTTGTATTCCCACCAACAGTGTGGGAGGGTTCCCTTCTCTCCACACCCTCTCCAGCATTTATTGCTTGCAGACTTTTGGATTGCAGCCATTCTGACTGGTGTGAAATGATACCTCATTGTGGTCTTGATTTGCATTTCTCTAATAATGAGTGATGTTGAGCATCTTTTCATGTGTTTGTTTGCCATCCGTATGTCTTCTTTGGAGAAATGTCTATTTAGTTCTTTGGCCCATTTTTTGATTGGGTCGTTTATTTTTCTGGAATTGAGCTACAGGAGTTGCTTGTATATTTTTGAGATTAGTTGTTTGTCAGTTGCTTCATTTGCTATTATTTTCTCCCATTCCGAAGGCTGTCTTTTCACCTTGGTTATAATTTCCTTTGTTGTGCAGAAGCTTTTAATTTTAATTAGATCCCATTTGTTTATTTTTGCTTTTATTTCCAGTATTCTGGGAGGTGGATCACAGAGGATCCTGCTGTGGTTTATGTTGGAGAGTGTTTTGCCTATGTTCTCCTCTAGGAGTTTTATAGTTTCTGGTCTTACGTTTAGATCTTTAATCCATTTTGAGTTTATTTTTGTGTGTGGTGTTAGAAAGTGATCTAGTTTCATTCTTTTACACGTGGTTGACCAGTTTTCCCAGCACCACTTGTTAAAGAGATTGTCTTTACTCCATTGTATATTCTTGCCTCCTTTGTTGAAGATAAGGTGTCCTAATATATCTACCTAAAGAAACTAAAGACCTATATATAGAAAACTATAAAACACTGATGAAAGAAATCAAAGAGGACACGAATAGATGGAGAAATATACCATGTTCATGGATCGGAAGAATCAATATAGTGAAAATGAGTATACTACCCAAAGCAATCTACAGATTCAATGCAATCCCTGTCAAGCTACCAGCGGTATTTTTCACAGAACTAGAACAAATAATTTCAAGATTTGTATGGAAATACAAAAAACCTCGAATAGCCAAAGCAATCTTGAGAAAGAAGAATGGAACTGGAGGAATCAACTTGCCTGACTTCAGGCTCTGCTACAAAGCCACAGTCATCAAGACAGTATGCTACTGGCACAAAGACAGAAATATAGATCAATGGAACAAAATAGAAAGCCCAGAGATAAAACAATTTTATTGTAGTCACTGTGCATGTGTGCCTGCTCACACACTCAATCATGTCTGACTCTTTGCAACCCCATGGACTTGGATCCTCTGTCCATGGAATTTTTAAGCAAGAATACTGGAGTGGCTTGCCATTTCTTCCTCCAGGAGATCTTCCTGACCCAGGGATCAAACTCACCACAATCAAAATAAAAAACATATACATCACCTGCAAAAATTTCCCCTGCCTCTCTGCAGCCTCTCGCTTCTGCCCCTTCCCACCCTCTCCCCACTTTTCCCAGGCAAACACTGATCTGTATTCTGTCACTATAGGCTACCTTGTTGTTTTTTTTTTTTTAATAATTTTATATACATGCAACCATACACTGAATGTTTCCTCCCTCTGGTTTGTCTTACTCAGCATAGTGTTACTGAGAGTTATCCCTGTCATAGCATATATCAATGGTTCATTCATTTTTATTGCTGAGTAGTAATTTCATAGGATAGGTATAACATAGATTGTGTATCCAGTTGGTGAACTTTGGGGCTGTTTCTGGATTTCACATATTACAAAAATTGCTGTTATGGACATTTTGTTCATTTCCTTGTGTGGACATATGCTTTTGTTTCTCTTGGGTAAATATCTAGGAATAGAATGGCTGCATTAACTTTCCAGACACTGCCAAACCATTTCCCAAAGGGATTGTACCATTTTATAGTAATAATTCATCTATATCCTCACCAATACTTGGTATGGTCAGTCTTTTTAATTTTAGCCATTGTAACAGATATATAATAAAATCTCATTGTGATTTTAATTTGTGTTTCTCTGAGAACTAATGATATGAGAATCTTTTTCTTATTTGCCATCTGTATATCTTCTTGGATAAAGTATGTGTTTAAAACTTTTTTATATTTTTATTGTTGTTTTTTTATTATTGATGTATCAATCATTTACATATTTTGGATGCAGAGTTTTTCCTAATCAAATATACAATTTGAAAATATTTTCTCCCCTATCCCTGCCTCATTTTTTATTTTATTTAACAATATCTCTCAAAGAGCAGAAGTTTTAAGTTTTGATGTAGTCTAATTTATCAATTTTGTTTTTTCACTATGGATTGTGTTTTGGTGACATGGCTAAGAAATGTTTGCCAAATCCAAGATCACAAAGGGTTTTCCTGTTTTTTTGTTTTTTTTTTTTTTCTGGCTGTTTTATAGGTTTAGATTTTACACGTAGGTCCATAATCCATTCTGAGTTAATTTTGGTATATTGTGAAGGAAGTCTCAGTTTAGTATCAGATAAAATTTCCAATTTATCTGTGGCATGGTCTGAAAAGAAAAGTAGTGGGAATTGCTCTGTTGGAGTCATTTTCAATACAATTGGGAAAAAATTAT
This sequence comes from Oryx dammah, assembly GCF_014754425.2. NCBI lineage: Eukaryota > Metazoa > Chordata > Mammalia > Artiodactyla > Bovidae > Oryx > Oryx dammah. Next base: position 33,403,543 of record NW_024070213.1, on the reverse strand, counting down.
GGGATTGATTAAGTAAACAGCCCTGCATATGCAGAAGACAGTACCAACTGGATATGCTTTCTATAATGCCATTTGCCTATTTTCTGATTCTTTGCCTGCTTTTCTGAAATAATTTTGATCATATCAAGGAAGTAAAAACCCTAAAATTCACAAGATGAGGAATTTCACATTATTTAAGGTTACTAGATCATATTTTCCAGAGAAGGCAATGACACCCCACTCCAGTACTCTTGCCTGGAAAATCCCATGGATGGAGGAGCCTGGTGGGCTGCAGTCCATGGGGTTGCTGAGAATTGGACATGACTCAGTGACTTCACTTTCACTTTTCACTTACACTCATTGGAGAAGGAAATGGCAACCCACTCCAGTGTTCTTGCCTGGAGAATCCCAGGGACGGTGGAGCCTGGTGGGCTGCCATCTACAGGGTCGCACAGAATCGGACATGACTGAAATGACTTAGCAGCAGCAGCAGCAGATCATATTTTCATTCAAGTTTTCACTGGTACTGTTATATCCACTTAAAAAGACAAGAAACATGGGTTTTCCCCCAATCCAATAAAAAGTTCATGAGTTTCCTTTGGGCAGCCCATCCCTTCTATTTGACACTCTAATTGATGTCTCGGGTGATATTTTAGAGTTTTCTTTGAATTCATTTACTCCATTTTTCAGAAAAAAGATTCACCTGAGTTCTAGCCTTTATTTTGGTCTTCAGCTGGGAGATAGTATCTTAAAAAAAAAAAAAAAAAGATAACTTACTGTCATATCCATTGTTCCCCATAGATTTCTTCTTTGTAGTTTAATCTTTATAATTAAATGTTTAACTAGGTGAAAGATAGGCTACCAGAGTTCTTTTTAGAATAATGACTGATGTCGCCTTATTTAAAATTGGGATCATGACCCCTAGGAAATCCTAGAGAGGCTTTTGGAATATATGGAAATTTCCAAAAGTATCTCAGAATCCTAAATTTTGTAGGGCACTTATCTAGCTTGCATGTAACCAGCAGGGTTATGTACACTTAAGAAAAAGATGACCTCTCCTGTCTCTGGAGTCCTTTTCTGTCTTTTGTCATTCTCTGTCTTGAACAGATATAGGTCTTGGAATTGCATTCAGTCTTATCTCGACTAATACTTTTACCTATAAAATGAATTATTTGATTTGGGGGTAACAAAGAAGACAGGAAATGAAACATGGATTAGTGGAGACTATGGAGGGGAAAAACTTTATAGAGTTAAATTTTTGTGTATAAAAATGATTTATGTACACCCAAGACTAGCAAATTAGCATCAAGCAATTATTTGTTCAGTTGAATTAATTTGCTAAATTATATTTAATTTTGGTAGAGGTTTGCTGATAAGCACAATGGTCCTCTGTCCATCATAGTCCTGCTCTTCCCTTACACCAGGGAAAGCACAAAGGCAAAAAGTACATCCTTGCTGTTATTCCTTTATAACTTCTTCAGGGCAGCAAACAGATACTTTGGTTACTCAGTATCTATTCTCCCTATTTTTCTTCTAACAGAAACTCAAGGTTTTCAGGAGGACAATATATTTGTATTTTCAGCCAGAAAATTACATTCTCCAACCTCTTTCTACCTAAGGTACCCCTCTGTGGTTAACTTCTGGGAAATGAGGTATAAGCATAATTGTGTTGTGGGATTTCTGAGTGAGCAGCTTAGAAATTATTGGCCTCTCCCTTTCTCTTTTGTGAGAGAGTAATAAACTAATTTGTTTAAATTGCCACTGTTTGCGGGGTCAGGGGGTCATTTTCTGTTGTACAACTGAACCTACTATTGCTAACTGATAACAACATGGCATAATGATTACAAGCAAATTCTCAAGGAGGCTGTAAATAAACAAAATCAGAATCTCAACATGTCCTGGGGCATCCCTGACAACTCTTCTCAATCTGAAACTTTTCTCTAAACCTAATCTGAGCCTTTCAGTCCATGTCTAGAGTCAATCGGGAAGAAGTATTGTTCTAAATAGTGTTTTATTACAGAAACAAAGTTTATCACGTATTTTTCTTTATAAAATTATTGCATGATCATTATAGGAAATGTATGAAACTCAAAAATATAGTAAGAAAGGACTTCCCTGGCCTTTCAGTGCATGGGATGTGGGTTTGATCCCTGGTCAGGGAACTAAGATCCCACAGGACACAGGAAAACTAAATCTGTGTGCCACAAAAAGAAAGCCTATCATGACAATGAAGACCCAACACAGTCACAATAGTAAAAAAATGCTTCTAAAAAAGGAAATAAAGTAATAAAATGGAGAAAACAACCCATATTCTATCTAAAAATAACTACAGTTAATCTTTTGATATATTTACTTCTGGTCTTTTTCTCTGAGTTTCCATAATGTATATGTATGTGGCACATATGATTTTGTATTCTGCCTTTTTCCTCTTAAAGGATGATAAAAAATGTTTTGATGGTTATGTTATACTTTACTGAGTCGGTATAGCATTTTCTACTTAACCATTCACGTGCTGTTGGATATTTAGGTTTTTAACTGTTGACTGTTGTTGTTCAGTTGCTAAGTCATGTCCAACTCTTTGTGACCCCGTGGACTGCAGAATGCCAGGCTTCATTGTCCTTCACTATCTCTCGGAGTTGCTCAAACTCATGTCCATTGAGTCAATGATAACTGATGATATAATACTGTAATAGTAAGGATTAGGTGCATCACCCTATTTAAATTGTGTATCACATAGTTTGGTTCCAGATCTGGGTGCATTTAGAAAGTACAATTCTACTTTCTAAATGTGTGTCTCAAGCTTATACACTCAAAGGGTCATTAAAATGCTGAATCTCCCCATCCTGAAGATTCTGATTCAGTAGATATGGTTTGGGACCTAAGAATTTGCACTTCTAACACATGCTCAGTTAATGTTGATGTTTTTAGAGTCACGGTCTTTAAAGACATTAGAAAAGATTGTTTCATGTCCTCCCATATATTTTAATACCGCTCTTGTCCCCCTAAATTATCTTTCTTTTGCTAATATCTTCCCCAAAACTTTTAGGCTCCCCAAACTTTCCTTTAGCTGTAAATTATGTGGCTTTTACTCTCTGCCAGTCTATCTCCTCCTCTCCACTTTCCTGCTAACCTCCAATTCTTGGCTTCTTTTACTTTGCTCAGATTTTTATAACATTAGCAGCAGTCTGGCCAAGACAGACCCATCTCAGGGGTTGGGCAGGGACCGAGCTGAAAATGATGTCTCTTTACACAGGGAGAAATCTAAAAACCCTCCAATATTAAGAAAATTAATTTCATCACAAGTAATAAAGGTGACTTCATAAGAATAGATTCCCAAAAGTAGAATTCCTGAGTCAAGAGATGAAAACTTCCTAAATCTTGATCTAGATGGAAAGGTTAAGAGCACAGATGCTAAAGTTTGACACACATGAGTTCAAATTCCACTTCTTCAGTTCAGTTCAGTTCAGTTCAGTCGCTCATTCATGTCTGACTCTTTGCAACCCCATAAATCTCAGCACGCCAGGCCTCCCTGTCCATCACCAATTCCCGGAGTTTACCCAAACTCATGTCCATTGAGTCGGTGATGCCATCCAGCCATCTCATCCTCTGTCATCCCCTTCTCCTCCTGCCCCCAATCCCTCCCAGCATCAGAGTCTTTTCCAATGAGTCAACTCTTTGCATGAGGTGGCCAAAGTATTGGAGTTTCAACTTCAGCATCAGTCCTTCCAATGAACACCCAGGACTGATCTCCTTTAGGCTGGACTGGCTGGATCTGGGGAAGGTCAATTAATCCCACCAAGTCCCAGTTTCCTGATCTCTAAATATTCATTAGAAGGACTGATGCTGAAGCTGAAGCTCCAATACTTTGGCCACCTGAGGTGAAGAGCCAACTCATCTTGGAAAAGACCCTGATGGTAGGAAAGACTGAAGGCAGGAGAAGAGGGCAACAGAGGATGAAATTGTTGGATGACATCACAGACTTAATAGAATGAGTTTGAGCAAACTCTGGAAGATAGTTAAGGACAGGAAAGCCTGGCATGCTGCAGTCCATGGGTCTCAAAGAGTCAGACATGAGTGAAACGCCTGAGCACAAAAGCATGCAAGCTCTTGGAAAGGGGCTTCCCAGGTGGTGGTAAAGAACCTCCCTGAAAAAGCAGGAGACATGAGAAATGCACATTTGATCCCCCAGAGAAGGTCAAGACAACACACTTTAGTATTCTTGCCTGGAGAATCCCATGGACAGAGGAGTCTGGCAGGCTACAGTCCATGGGGCTCCAAGAGAGTTAGACAGGACTGAACACACAGACACAAAAACCTGAGTATCAGTGGACTTTTTGTGGTTACCAGTACATGAAGCAGAGGATGGCATGCATCCTGTTTTTCTCAACCAAATATCTATGATTTTGTTGATTCTATTATTCTTTCCTTATAGCTTTTGTTTTCCAAATGTGGCCTCATTATTGTTGACTAAAATAATCATAGTTTTAGTTTCAAATTTTCTGTTGCTCTTAAGTGATGATCAGAAGGTAAGCCAAATTCCTAGTTCCTCAGTTTATGCATGATAAGTCACTTCAGTCATGTCCAACTCTTTGCAACCTCATGAACTGTAGCCCACCAGGCCCCTCTGTCCATGGGATTCTCCAGGCAAGAACACTGGAGTGGGTTGCCATTACCTACTCCAGGGGATCTTCCTGACCCAGGGATAGAACCTGCATCTCTTATTGGCAGGCAGATTCTTTGCCACTAGTACCACCTGGGAAGGCCAGTTCCTAAGTTTACATTTGTCAAATACACACCTAATAGGAACTACTTTATGGCTGTAATACACATGCATCTTTTGATCTGTGAAAATAAATGTGCAAATTCTTGGTGCAATCCATCATAAACTGCAAAACATATGCTATCTTCTACTTGCTATTGGTGAAATCAGAACAGCTTCAAAATCACAAACAGTCATTTGTTTCAGGAATGGCAAGTATGACTTCTGTTGCATACATTAAAGTCTATTATTCAACAGAAACATAAAGTAAATCTTGTGTGAGCTGAGTCGATTTTTGTCTTACCACACAAAAAGGCAGCTGGATAAAGAAGATGACCTTTGTTAAAAGGAAAAAAATCTTCAATACCTGGTGTTCACTGCCAGTGGGTGTTCTGGTGTTGGCTCTTAAAAGAAGCAGAAATCCTATTGTCATTTCTTCTATCTTTAATGATGAAATTTACTTTCAAGTTTGTGTTTAGTCTCAGGCTATAAAAGTCCAGTACCTCCCCGGCACTTGATTCTGGGTCATTTCTTGGGGACCCTCACCATACTCTGAGACAAAATAAGCAGCTCTAGATAAAAAAGCTCCAAGCTTCAGCACTGAGTGCTGAAACGGGTACAAGTGCAAGGCTGTTAATAGCCACCCAATTGATTTTGAACTTCAGGAGATTTGCCTTTCCCCGACTCTCCAGGCTTGGCTCTGACTTAGATTAAAGCTCTTTCTGTTTAAATAGACAGGAGCTGTCCTGGAGGAGAGGAGAAGAGAGAAAAATAAATTCCAAATTACCAAAGCACAAATACGTATGCAAAAGCAATCAGGGGCTTTGACGGAAGAGTACAATTTATAGTCCATCCCTAGATATTAAGACTATATTATTCTTAAGAATTTTAGCTAGAGATTAGAGTTAGGTTGACCTAGCTTATTAGTAATTGAAAGAGTTTAGTTTGAAAAAAAAAAAAAACATTCATGACTCTGTGTGTGTGTTGCTTCAGTCATGTCCAACTCTTGCAACACTATGGACTGTAGCCCACTAGGCCCCTCTCTCCATGGGTTCTCCAGGCAAGAATGCTGGGGTGGGTTGCCATTTCCTTCTCCAGGGGATCTTCCTGACCCAGGGATCAAACCCACATCTTTTCTGGCTCCTGCATTGGCAGGTGGGTTCTTTACCACTAATGCCACCTTGACTGTATTTTAAGGAGAATGGATTGTGCAGTTTGCAAAATTTTGCCCTCTAAGTACATAAATGTTCTGAGACACTGAGAATATATAACTGAAAGATCTTTGATAAGACTGTTAGGATTTCCATGGCTTCTCACCAGGAAAACATTGGTGAACTCTCTTTTGTTATGTACTATATCCCCTCTCTTTTCCTTTGGCAAATTGTGGAATGAATATAACTGATTCAACTATCTTGTGAGGTACCAGTATGCACAGTTCATTCATTCTTTCAATTGTTCTTTTGTGAATTCATTCATTTCATTAAAGAAATACCTTATTAAATACTTGATACAATATTAAAGGCTGGAGATACACATATAAAACAAAATTTCCTGCCCTCATGGAGTTTCCAGTCTGTTGCATGTCTTCTAACACATCTACTTCAGTGGTCCCCTAAAAGGTCAGTGATTCTTCTAGTTTACCTTTCAACAATGCAGTTCAAGGATTAATACTCAGGCTGATTTCTGTAGCATAGGAATAGCTTTTGCCCAGGTGTCTGACACTTTTTCGACCCCAGGCTGAAGTCCACCTGGCTCCTCTGTCCATGGGATTTCCCAGGCAAGAATACTGGAGTGGGTTGCCATTTCCTCTCCCAAGGGATCTTTCTGACCCACAGATCGAACCTGTGTCTCCTATATTAGTGGATTTTTTACCGCTGAGCCACCTGGGACCACATCTTTAACAAAACTAGGTTTCAATACTAGATAGTATTTTCTAAATTACTGGCACATGTGTGTGTGTATATATAATTGTTTCACTTGAATTTTCACAATTGCTAATTACAATTTATTGAGTTATATAAATACATATTTTTGTCTACATATGTTATAACTGGCTTACACGTATTCTTTTCTTACTTTTCTACTAAACTGTTCATTTATTATTGATATTGGCTTTTAACCCTTTGTGGATTATACAAGTTTATCATATTTTCCTACTTTGTTGATTGTATTTCTTTCTTATAGTGTTGGGCATATAAAAGTTTAACATTTTTATGTAAACAAATCTGATTATGGCCTCTGGATTTGAGTCTTGCCTTATAAAGCCTATAATATCCTAGGTTTATAAAATTTTTCTCCTGCACATTCTTCTAATATTTTCATTGTTTAACATTTTCATTTGTGCTTAATCCACTTGTAATTTGTTTTCCTGTATTTTGTTCTATAGAAATCCAATACTAAATCTAAATTTATTTTTATAAGAATTTCCAAACATTTTGATGTATTAAGTCAGTGGGAACATCTAAATGAGTTAATCACTTAACAATAAGTAAATTGTGTGTTTGATCAATGATATTTTTCTTAAAGTTGTTGAATAGGAGGCCATATACTTTTACATGGGGCCATAAAACAACAATGGTCTAAATGCTTCAACATTCTGCCAAATTTTGGCATTAAAAGACTATTCATATACTGTCTTTTAAATAAAGTATATTTTAAAAGTGTAAATAAAATAAAATATCTAAAGGTAATGGCTGCTGCTGCTGCTAAGTCACTTCAGTCATGTGCAACTCTGTGTGACCCCATAGGTGGCAGCCGACCAGGCTCCCCTGTCTCCCCTGGAGAGGAAGAAAATTATGAGTTGCTCCATCATGGCATACACTTTAAATCATACATGATGGATTTAGATAATAATTACTTTTTTTGGTCCCTTAGTATCTGTACATGGCCTAGTATCTACATACTATATTGTCGAGGGCAACCACATGTATACATGCTTTTCAACGGACAAAAATTTACACATGGACATATAAACATTTATCAACACACAAATACATTGCTTCACTACAGACATGTGCATGCACTGGAAAGAGTAGAGCAGATGAACAAACAAAACAAACAGGCTAGAAAGATGAAGATAATGTACAAGCAGAAAAGATTATGGAGGAAACCATTGGTGCACAGTGAAAGAAAGCATAGAAGAAAACAGACACACTTGGGAAAAAGTAGAGAGTGTTGGCCAGAAAGCTGCAAAGCAGAGGAATCATTTAACATAAAATGCAGTTACATCAGCAAGTATTATATCTGACCTAGATTGTCCTAACCTTCTCACCTTCCAAAATTAAATGCAAACATAGGATTTTGTGGAAGGCCATGAATTTTTCTAGGACTGTATCAGGAATAGGCTTATTAAGGTTATGAAAACTTTCTCATTTGGCTAAGAATTAATTTACGTTTGCTCTAAATAAGTATACACACCAAATAGGAAATGAAGTTGTCTTAGAATGTTGTTCTGTGTATATGTACCAGCGGAAAAACAATATATTTCTTGGAAAGGGAGTATAATGTACAGCATCTAATATCAGAGAGTCATACCTAAATTTTCCTGCTTCCAAATGATTTTATTTTTTTAATTACGAGAAAAAGGAATGCTTTTATCAAGGTTCCTTGCAGTGCATAAAAGGGCACTTATTTGAGAAATATAGATATTACTTAAATAATGGGCTTTTACACATTTAGTTCTCTATCTACCTACATGATAGAACCTCCGTTTGAATATCTGTGAGTAGAGGACTTTTGAGTCAATGCAGCCAGATCTACTGACAGTCATTCTGGAAGATACTGCCCTTCTGGGATAACATACTTGGGAAATGGGTCTGCCAGTATATTCATCAAAGGTTAAGCATAACACAAATAAGACCTCCAAATTCAGGGACAAACTTTGGCTAAACACTGAACTTTTACTTAAAAATAATTCCCATTGTTCTATTTGCCTTAATTGCTGTAGGTTTAACTAGCAATGCTCAGAAGAATTAGGGAGAGTCTTTAGAACCCAATTGCAAAGAAAAACAAAACTTTAAATGCAAACATTGATAGCAATATTCAAACCAAGTAGTATTAATAAATACAAGCTTTTTTCCCACTGATAAAGTTTCTGTATATTGGTATTCTGCATAGTGTTAACATTTATCTTATTAAACTGGTTTTAAAGTGATTCTTTGGAAGGAATGATGCTAAGGCTGAAACTCCAGCACTTTGGCCACTTCATGTGAAGAGTTGACTCATTGGAAAAGACTCTGATGTTGGGAGGGACTGGGGGCAGGAGGAGAAGGGGAAGATCGAGGATGAGATGGCTGGATGGTATCACCAACTCAATGGACGTGAGTTTGAGTGAACTCTAGGAGTTGGTGATGGACAGGGAAGCCTGGCATGCTGCGATTCATGGGGTCGCAAAGAGTCGGACACGACTGAGGGACTGAAATGAACTGAACTGAACTGAAAAGTGATTCTATATTTAGAAAAATAAATGCCATCTTAAAATTAAAAAAAATAATTTTTACTGATATGGCAACTTGCATAAGAAGTTAATGAGTGATATATGACCATCACAAGGCTATCCATGATCCTTTTTGCTTTTTTCCTCAGCCGAAGGAGAGGATGAGGCTAACTTGTGAAGGTGACAAGTTGAGTGAATTTATCAAAGTGTTTCAAGAATCAATTACTATATAAACTCCTTGTTGACTTTCCTCCCATTCCCAGCTGTTGTTTATTACTACTCAAAAATACAGTCATCCAGGCATGCTATTTGCCAGTGGAGAGGGCACCCAGATTTACTTCGGTCCTCCTTATTCTCCTTCCAGAGTCTGCTAGAATCTTCTCAGATCTTAAACAGGAAGGCACATCCTTGTGCACAGGGCCTTTTGAGATTAAAAAAAAAAACAAAAAACAGCATCTAACAGAAATGTACAGCTGCAGCTATTATGGACAGGAAGAAATCTCCTATTTCCGCAGACTAACAATATAGGCTGCATCACCTTGGTGGCTCAGATGGTCAAGAATTTGGCTTCAATACAGGAGACCCAGGTTCAATCCCTGGGTTAGGAAGATCCCCTGGAGAAGGAAATGGCAATCCACTCCAGTGTTCTTGCCTGGAGAATCCCAGGGAGGGACGGGGGAGCCTGGTGGACTGCCGTCTGTGGGGTCGCACAGAGTCAGACACGACTGAAGAAACTTAGCAGCAGCAGCAGCAGCAACACAAGAGACCCAGGTTCAATCCCTGGGTTAGGAGGATCCCCTGGAGAAGGAAATGGCAACCCACTCCAGTATTCTTGCCTGGGAAATCCGATGGACAGTGGAGTCTTGTGGGCTACAGTCCATGGGGTTGCAAAGAGTCAGACAAGACTGAGTGACTAACACACACACACACACACACACACACACACACACACACGTACATAGTATATGAGGGAAAGGTTTCTTTCTGGGTAACATGGAGCATTTGTCATCATTTTTTTTTTTTTTCTACCAAAAGAGTGCAGAGTAAATTTAGAACCCACCAATGCATTGTTTTCAGGACGCTCCTGTCTCTGACAATTTCATTTCCCAGAATGCAAGGCCCACTCTGCCCTCTCTCCCCTTCCTGGGTTGAGCTGCAATTCTGACGGTCATAGACTTCAAGCACATGTGGGAACAGGACTGCTGACAGGAAAGAAAGTAGCCTCTTCATGAATTAGTTCCAGGACATAGCAGAGGGGTGGCTGCCTCATTTTCAAAGTCTGTTTTAGGGTGGGGTTGAGTGAGTAGAGGTCTGAGTGGTGCTTCTTTTCACCTTTCCTTTTGGTTCAGCACCTTCAGAACTCATCTTGATTAATGGTTATTTCATACAGAATTTCATTGGTCATTGTTGTGGTTCAGTTGCTAAATAATATCCGACTCTGTGACCCCATGGATTTCAGCATGTCAGGCTCCTCTGTCCTCCATTATCTCCCAGAGTTTGCTCAAATTCATGTTCATTGAGTTGGTGGTGCTATTTAATGATCTCATCCTCTGCTGCCCCCTTCTCCCTTTGCCTTCAATCTTGCCCAGCATCAGGGTCTTTTCCAATGAGTTGGCTCTTCAAATCTGGTAACCGAAATACTGGAGTTTCAGCTTCAGCACCAGTACTTCTAGTGAATATTCATGGTTGATTTTCTTTAAGACTGACTGATTTGATCTCCTTGTAGTCCAAGGGACTCTCAAGAGTCTTTTCCAGAACCGTAATGTGAAATCATCAGTTCTTCAGTGCTCAGCCTTCTTTATGGTCCAACTATCACATTTGTACATGACTGCTAGAAAAAAAAAATCATAGCTTTGACTATATGGACATTTGTCAGCAAAGTGATGTCTCTGCTTTTTATTTTATTTGTTTTATTTTTTTT